>NC_034198.2:25364659-25664659 GCF_002021735.2 Oncorhynchus kisutch | reverse complement strand
ATGCTCTGATCATTGCTATGGAATGGGAAGAGGATTGAGCTTTGTGTGTGAATGAATTGTGTTCAAGGTAGAATCCTGCCTAAAAATGAACAAGTACGCAAGAAGTACACACATATATACACACCCATTATATTGTGTGTATTGCATTACAAATACATTTATAAGCATGTATAGGTATAGTTTTGTTTAAAGAAACATTATGATTATGATTATAATGTAATAGATTTTATGTGTGTAATGCATTCCACACAGATTTATAGCGTTTATACGTTTATACAGGCTGTTAGAATACATCAGAATACATCAGAATACATCAGATGTAGGGTACACAGTAGGAAACAAGAGTAAACATTTAGTAAGATAATGAATCTTTCGTAACAAAAAACAGTTAGTTTAGTGTAAGTCCAAACACAACTTAAAGTAAATCATACTTTCAAAATCCTTCTTTCCTTTTTAACAATCCTTTATTTCACCTTCAAAGTTCTGCATTCAAAACACTCTGGCATATTGGCATTAATCGGTGACCTTTGTTTGATTATAGACACAAAACTGAAAAGAAAAAAAGATGAAAAAGATAATATTCCCCATTGGACGCAGAGCCGTGGACCAGGACTACACTGAATGAAGAAACAAAAGGTCTGCTTTAGGCCTGTCTCCTGATATTTTCCAACTCAGCGAAAAGCCTTTGTGCGACTGAAAAAAGTTAAGTTAAAAGCTTAGCATGGTATGTGGAAACAACTGTCCAATAGTTGTGTAATACTAGCAAATACTTTTCACTGGTCCCTATCAGAGCCACTATATTCTCCCTGCATTCACAGGGCAAACTCTCTCACCGCTCCTCTCTGGCTGGCTTTAAAACAAAGTTGAAACCATTTCATTTGCAAACAAAATGGGCACATGGAAGTGGTCTGTAACGTTTTAACTAAGGCTAAGAAGACTTTCTATTACATTTATAAAGCACAAAATAGATATGTATTTAGAGACACACTCTGCTTTGTATTTGACAGCACATTCCAGGGAAGAGAATAATATTTACACTTTCATTATTGTTGTTAGAATTGAAATGCCAAAGAGAGTCAATGCTGCTATTGACCTTCCCTCGTTTTAACCCTATTCAAGACAGCAACATCTCTTTCGCAATAAAGAAATAATCAAAATGAACTAGAAAGTGAGTTCTCAAAAATATTGCTTGTCATACATTACCAATAACCTGGGGAAATACTGTGATTAAAATAGCAGGTTTATAAAGCAGGTCTGGTTGATAAACATTTGCTGTACCACATCATTAAAATGGTCAGAGCATGAGTTTGACTTTCCTCGTCCCTTATTGAAGTTGCTAGTAAAAAACTCCAACACTCTCACAGCTGTTTGATTCAAGAGCTTGTTTATCATTTCAGTGAGTAACCTGACAGTACACATTCAACTACCCAGTCAGAATATAACATCTATATGCCACTGCTGCAGTCAGATCTTTGTTCAGTCGGCGAACTAGAGGAGCTCATTTTTCACTTTAGAGTGAACCTTTAGAGTGTCAGTTAATCGATCAATTTCTTAGGTGTAAATAGCATCCATCTGCATGTTTACAGGTGAATGCTATTTATCAAATAGAAAACTGATTGAACATAAACATAACTCTGTATCTGCCTCATGCTCCCCAATTCTGGAATGGGGTGTCTCTCTAGTCACCATCTGGACAGCTGCAAGTCAATGTGTTATTCAGTCTAGTTTTCAGCTGTCCACTGTTCACTCAGTGCTTCAAAGACTGATTATGAATGAATAAAGAAAGACTTACATACTGTGCATATAGTAATGATGTATTTTCTTCCTGCTTTCATATCCCAAAGGGCTGTTCGACTGTCCCCATAGGATAACCCTTTTTGGTTCCAGGTAGAACCCTTTTGAGTTCCATGTAAAACCCTCTGTGGAAAGGGTTCTACACGGAAGCCAAAAGTGTTTTACCTGGAACCAAAAGGGTTCTACCTGGAACCAAAAAGGGTTCTTCCAAGTGTTTTCCTTTGGATACAGCCAAAAGTGTAAAAGTGTATAGTGTATATTGTATAGTGTAAAAGCCAAAAGTGTATATTTGTAACCATTTGTCATGCTAGTTTGGTTTCTCCTTGAGTGTGGACCAGATAAGTATTTGACGAGTACAAAGGGCAAGTTACTTGTACACTATCACTAACAGCCTTACTAAATGACATTGACTAAGGTTTAAACAAAGTTGGAAAACTCTGACCAGCACATTTTCCAGGGGGGGGGGGGCTATTTTTTTGACAGAGGGTTCTTTCTTCCTAAAAAATAAATTGCCATCAAGATGAGGGTAGTCTTTTGTGATTACCGGGTGTGTCTTTGTCTCACTTAGTGAGGTACCACAGGGAGACAGTTGCATGTTGCATCAGGCCAAGAATACTCACAAAGTTTGCAGTGAGACTACTTAGAGAACTTGAGGTCAAACATTGTGTGCATGTACTCTATGTCAAAGATAAAACGCAAGAGAAGTAACTCTCTAGTACTCAAATGTTGGATGTTTTGGGTGACATGTTATGGTGTATGTGGATATCACAAAGACACTTCTACGTTATGTTAATTATTTCATACATTATTTATTTAGGAAAAATATTTAGTTGATTTCCTTAATGGGCAACAGTGATAAAACATTTCCAATAGCTTCTGTACAATGCTTCTTAAATACATTTATGTTGGAAAACAAAGTCACATTGACCTGAAGTGCCTTATATACATTATACATATTTGCAAAACAAACAAAATGAACTTAAATTATATCAAAATGTACTCTACAAAAATCACAAACAAATGGAACACAATGTAATTAAATTAAAAGAATACATCTTTGAGAAAAAAGCAACAGTATTTTAACAAATTTGAAGGTAGTGTTTTCCCCTCTCTAAACCAATTCAGAAGACTGGCTCAAAGGATTTACAAATACACACTGCAGTCAGTGCATACTCATTATACACAGTAATTAACTCAAATGTGTATGTTTAAATACATATTAAAAAGCAACCCTCCATAGTGCAATGAGGTAAAAAACTGTCCTCACAGGCAGTGCAACAAGTCCATATTACGCACGTTCCTGGGAAACATAACTTGTGAGAGCGCGGGCCAGTGTGGTCCAACATCCTTTTTATCTGCAGTCACTGTGCTTACTTCAGTTGAGAACCAGCTCATTCTGAATATCACTTTCAATGTCTTAGTCTCACAGCAGCAGTTACACGAAGGGAAACCTTCCCCCTGGGTTTGAGCAGCATTCACCGGAGTAAAACCTCCTGTAGAGAAGACGAGCTACAGCTCAGCTGTGGGGTTAAACCTGGGAAAGACAAGAGGGAAAGATGCTTTAGTTTCAGAGTGTTGAGCCATTCGCAGACCAGAGAAAACAAAATATGCAAACTGAAAAGAGATATTAGCAGTGGTGAAAAAGAGCCAACACAACTCACCTCAGTCGCAATGATACATTCGTCTTTCTCGTCTGATATGACGTAGACTGACTGGTACTTTGTGTCATTGCACATCGATGCTTCGTTGCATGTTGACTCCTCTGGACGTTTCTTTTCTGAGGCGTCACTGAGAACACAAGAAAAATAAATACATTAATATCAACATTCACCAAGACTCTTCAGACAGAAGCATGACTACTCCCATATGTGGCACATAATTTATATCCAAATGTGTAGATATTCACCTCTTTAAACTTTTTCTGTGTTTATCTTCGAAATCACTGTCCGAACACAGAGATTCGGAACAATTTGATTCGGAACACTTTGCCTCGCTCTTATCTTGGTCCTCTTTCGACACATCTTCTGGCTTCAGCTCATGCACCAGATTATAATCCGTTGACGAGTATCGGGACTTGTAGCCATTCTGCTCTCCTCCAGCATTGTCCGAGTGAAAGTCCACTTTCTTATTGGTGTTCTTGACCCCCGTCGTGCCGATCACGCTGACAGATAGGTCCTTGTCAGGTCGTTGACAGTTGTTGGCCAGGTTGTTCATGGTCTCACTCTCACTGTGGTTGTCTCCCTGCTGACTCCTCTGCTGCACCTTGACCCGTATGTAAACTACCAGCACGGCACAGGCCACCAGCAGCAGCAGCGCCAGGATAATCCCAGCACACACCGCGGTCCAGGGGAATGTGCCTTGGTCCTGGTCATCAGAGTATCTCTTATCAGCTCCCTCTAACCCGGGCTGTCCCTGGGGGTGCGCTGGCAGGAGGAACTGGCAGTTATGGCCGCCGTAGCCTGGCACACAGGCGCACACGTAGCGGTTTTTCCTCTCGTGGCAGGTGGCTCCGTTGTGGCAGGGATTGTGCTCGCATTTGCTGATGGGCGAACTGCAGTTCTTGCCGGTGTATCCAGGTGGGCAGGTGCAGGTGTAATCGTTCATGCCATCCGAGCATGTGCCACCGTTCTGGCAGGGGTAGTTGGCGCACTCGTCAATGTTGTCCTCACAGTTAGCTCCGGAGAAGCCCTCAGGGCACTGGCACATGTAGGAGTTCACAAGGTCCATACACTGAGCACCTGGAGACATTAGAAAGACATGTTAACCGCCTGTTCCAGTATTCATTCATGTCCTCATACTTACAGTAGAAAGATTAAACTGGTAAACACAGAACTAGAGAACTTTGTTTCAGCTTACCGTTGGAACATGGGTCGGAGGTGCAGTGGTCGATCTTCTTCTCACAGTTGAATCCGGCATAGCCAAGAGGACACTGGCAGTAGTATCCTCCCTCTGGGTTGTCAGCACAGCGTCCGCCATTAAAGCAAGGCCCATCGGCACAGGTCATGGCACTGAGCTCACAGTTATTGCCATAGAAGCCAGGGGGGCAGGTACATTTGTAGGTGTTTTCTTGATCCTGTCAGAGGAAAGACAAAGCACTTGCTTAGCAAAAGTTACAACTCCCTAACGACTTGTTATTAACTTGTTATCAACATGCTACATTCACCAGAAGGAATGCTTGCCAGCTCTAGCATAGAAGAACCACAGACTATGTATGTGACATTACATCACTGAGAAATGCTTTCTAATGTAACTAATGAGGGGCAGCTCAGCCAAACTACTTACAGTGCAGCTTCCCCCATTCCGGCAGGGGTTGTCAGAACATTTGTTGACCTCAATCCCACAGCTGGCCCCAGAGAAGCCGGGTTTACAGGAGCAGGTGTAGCTACCCTGGCCAGTATTGGTACAAGTGGCTCCATTCATGCAGGGCTTGTGGTGTGTGCAGTAGTTGAGATCTGAAACAGACAATGGCACATGTGGCTTAGTCTTCTGAGAGTTAATGTACAGTGATATCCAGGATGTTTTACGACTTATTTTGAGGCGAAGAAAGCACCCCCCACCAATGTTTTCACCAAGTTCGGATTGCAGTGTCCTATTCTCTGAACCTGATTGGTATAGTGCCTTAAAGAACAGATACTGTATGCTGTCTCAAGACCAGTAGAGTCTGAATATGGTGGATAATGAAAGAAAAGCACTAGTCAGTTGCATATGGGAGATAAACAGAACTCACCTTGGTTGCAGAAGAGGCCACCCCATCCCTCCAGGCAGTTACACTGCCATGGCTGCTGGCAGGTGCCGTGAAGACATCCTGGGTAGCGGATGCAGTCATCACAGTAACGCCCACTGAAGCCAACTCTACACCTGTAACCACACACAATGCAAATTGTTAGATACTGGCATATATGAAACTATACCAAACTGTGATCCTGTTGACTGGTGTTTATCACATTGCTGGACAGGTCATTGGGACTTACTTGCATTCACCAGGCTTGTCACAGAACCCGTGCTCCTCACCACAACCAGGAAGACAGATCGCTGTAATGAAAGAAACCATCACACGTGAATCATGGGAATCTAACTCATTGGAACATGTGTTTATACCAGCATAGCTTCTTTTCATATGGGCCCTTTTCAGTAAACACTGGCTAATTCATTTCAGTGGACTGGTGGCCCCATTAGCCATTACCTAGAAAATACGCTCCCCTTGTCACCAGGGGGACCAACATTCTGCTTAACACAGTTGCTCCCACACAAAAGATTCACACACAAAGGCTTCTTTTTCTCCTAACTATGGGTCAGAAGTCCCTTTTTTTCTTTTCTGCTCATACAGCCCCTCCCCTTAATGTCCCCGAGTCTGTGCAGATAAGAGTGGACAGCTGGTGTACATGGTGCCAGTGCAGGACAGCTGCTCCATTGTCTACTCTCACTCAGCAGCTGCCCGCTTCCAACAATGCCTCACCGCACTAAGCCAATCAACGCCAAGCGCACTGCCAAGTAGCCAATCAGGCATTACATTTAATCTATGGCACGCGTGTGATTATTCGGCAAACTTCTCTCATTTAAATTTGCCTAAACAGTAGCATAGACACCTGTTGCAACCCAAATGTTTGATAAGTGAAACTATTTGGTAATAACACATCATGTATTCTGACTAAAGACTGCAAATTAACCACATTAAGAATACTTTTGTCAAAGAAAAAGAAAAATGGAACAACAAATGTTAAAGTAGGCTAAGTATGGAAAAGGAAAAGTAAGGAGGGTGCAGTCTACTTACGTTCTGTGCAGTAGGTTCCCTTCCATCCTGAGTTGCAGATGATCTCACCACGTTCCCCACAGGTGAAGTGACCAAAGGCATCATCTCGTGGACGGCAGAAAACAGAACAGCCCTCCCCGTAGTAATGCTCATCACAAACAAATCGGTAGGAGTACTTCAGCTCTGTTCTTCCACCAGTCTGTAAATCAGAGGACCACTCATCTCCCACTGTCAGATGCCTCTGAGTGGTGAAGCGACTGATCAGACGTTCAGGGTTATCTGAAAATTGTGAATACAGGAATTAGTACATATATCCCGATACATATTTACAATTAATGATGATGTACATTTGTTTGGTGACCTGTTGCACTCTATGGAATTTACCTGTTGAAAGATCATCATCGGAATCTGTGTGTAGGGCCTCAATGATCAGAGAGAATGTCCCCTGTTGAGAAAAAAAAGAAGGAGAAAAAATCTAATTATGAACAACTGTGCCAAAAGGGTTATAAGATGCTGAGGCACCACTGTCCATAAACATCAGTCTATTTCACATGTGAAGGTTGGCATCTGTTAGGCCTAATAATAGAGGTGTGCCACCTTTAGGCTTCACACTTAATTCAACCACTTTCACACTTACTCATAGCTGTAAAATGAAACGTTTCGGAATTTCACGCAGAGCTGGCAATTATATGCCATCTATGAGGATGTGAAGTTTCCCACCCTGATAACATTTGTTAAACGTGCCCAAGTCCCCCTCCTGTCCTAATATAGGCTACATTTCACGACCGTTACTGACATTGTCAATGCCCCCCCATAAGTGGTGAGCCCTGAGCATGCTGACAAAGCCGACGTTGTATAATTTTACAAAAATGCGCTGAAACGCTCACCGGCCACGTGAATCCAAAAGAAAATGGAATAGGATTGGCGAATGCTTCTGCAGTTGTTTCAGGCACTTGGAAGGAGTTTGATCCGAGGACAGGAGTCACCGCACCGCCATAGGTACAAGGGGGTTCCGGTGTTACGTTAACTTGATAATGCTTCAAGCAGATTCTAAAAAACGTTTTGCATTCACACTGCTGAATCCCAGAGGCTCCTTTGCAGCAGTTTGTATTGCCTGTCACTCCTTTCTTGTTGAGAAACTCTTGTAACTTCAACTCGAAAACGCCTGAACCAAGACCCTGTAAAAACACAATAAAAACATTAAGGTTGTAATATGTTTTCGAAATGTACACATGACTAATGAATATGCCTACACTTAAATTACAAATCAATTCAAGGGAGAGTCAAATTCGCAATACCTGGCATATCAAGACACAAAGGATGACAGCTATCGCGAGCGACTGGCGTCCCATTGTGGTGAGAATATTCAATAAATAGTTAAATGTCCACGAGCCTGGGCAATTTATGTATGACCCAGCTCAGAAAATCATCGAGAAAGTTATTTTCCGTTATCAAAAGTCCCAATTTAAAAAATCGGAAGGTCTTCAGACGTTTTGAATGGAACTGGAGTTTATCTCGATGCTTCTCAGTGTATCTTCATGAACAAAGTTTACAGTACAATGTAATCCTCAACAGTGGTGCTGGTGACGAAAAAATCCCGACGAAGAATGTGGGAATAAACTCGAAATTCCGTGCCAAGGCGTTAATTCCAATCCAGTTATGAGATAATGCAGTTCAACACAACTTCTGATTTGAGGGTGCAAAGGAGACAACCCAATTTTAGGGTTGATTGTGTTTTATTTATTTCCCCTTGATTGATAATGAGAAAAAGTTGTACTGATCCAAAACACTTCCCCAAGGCTTTCTCGGTTATTCTCCCTATGTAGCTATGCGTGTGTCTGATATCCCAGTCAGTCTGCGGCTGGTTATATACAGACTGCGCTGCTAGAGTAATGAGATGCAAATGAGCTACTCCCCAATCTGGCTCGAGCTGTCACAAAGGGACACTTTTCAAACCCTCCCTCTCAAAAGATCGCCAAATGGTCACTGAGCTGTAAAATGTGCAACCCTCCTTCCCCATGGCACAAAACAAAACATTCTCATTTACATTCCAACAAATTTTTAACCTTCAAGAATCCTTTACATCCCTCTCTGACATAAACCTCAAATTACATCACAGAACATCTCCACATCGTAAGACCCATGTAGGCTCCTTGTACCCGCTCCAAATAGCTCAGGCCTCCAATGTACGATTATTTCAAACTTCTTTTTCCGTTTTTCATCCCCATTTTCTCTGAAACTTTGCTTTTGATTTCATTTTTTTATTTTGTTATTGTTTGCCAACATAAACTGTTTGTTCACACCATTACAATTTGTTTATTTAACCACAATGTAAAACTAATGGTCAACATGAATTTACATGTAATCAAAAGGAAAAAAACGATCAACTATAGCCTAAACAGGTTTTCCCATAGCTCTTGAAAAATCTTGCCCAAAACTAAGGATATTATCTCGATATAATTCAATATAACCAAACTACACAAATGTAGATGCTTGCACTTTACGCATGTACCATGGGTTTCCTCAACACTTTTATGAGTTTTGAAAACTTTTAGCATCAACAGGTGAATGCTTTCATTTTTATTTATTTTTTACAACTGTAAATATTGTGTTGACTTTAAGCATATATGTATAAATTTTCCATTCTTATACACTGGGCAGTAAAAACTAAGCTGGTGTGTGTCATTCGCGTGGCTGTCATTAAGGCACTTTGTTATTGTGCGGGGGTAAGAATAAGTTTCTTCTTTGTTTCTCTCAGCTGTATGTTAATTCAGGCAGCAGCACCTGCTCTCTCCACAATGTACTAGGGAGAAAGAGCTCCCCTCGGCGCACGCTGCCGTCCCTACAACAATGTCCAGTTAAAAAAACAAGTAGTTTGCTATTCCAGGAAAAAAGGTCATCCCTTTTTTGATTATTTCGATATTATTCAACAACAGAGATTTTTCAACTAGGCCTAGCCTATCAAATCTGGTAAACTGTCCATTCTTTTTCATTGCTGAAACTTTTAGAAACACATTTGTGTCATGTGAAAGAGGACATCATTTGTATTGGTGGCTCTAAGCTGATTACTCTGCCTCTCTCTGGTGACACTGAGAGGGTGTGTGTGTGTCGGGGTGGTCTTAATTAGGACGCTAATTGAAACGGCATTTCAATTTCTGGCGGGTGGCAACAACGACATTTACATTTTTGAGCGGAGTTTAAATACAAGGAAAGCGTTGATCCCATGCGCAATTATGCAAAGTTTTTGTTTCGTGTGTTTTAATCTACTCTTGAATTTACTAAGACATTGTGTGTATAATGTCTGACTGATGTTTTTTTGTTTACAGTCCTTATAATGTTCAAGATATGACACATCCAAATAAAGATTTGGAATAGGTGCCTACCTTTGTGCCGAAAGGAAAATTAGGAGAGAAAACATTTAAACACTATGACTAATACCATTATTCATGTGTCTACATGGCCATATGTGTTCTAAGATCTGAATTCTATTTAACCAGTTGATTCAATGCAGTAATCCGAAGGATGTGGCTCCACGTTTTTACAGGTCTTTGCTGTGTGCGCAATTCCGCGTGCTTGAGGTTTACGCATTCACCACTTCCCGCAAACTTCTATCATCATATCGGTCTTCTATCAGAGATTTATTATATTGACGTGGCACACATTTCTCGATTACTGCAGCAAAGCGTAACTGAAAGGCATGGTGAAATCCTTCAGAATCATGCTCACTACACTTATTCTTTTCAAACTTAATTTATGCCACGCGATTCTGTCTTGGTTAAATCAAGCAGAAAGCTCCTTATTCGAACTCCCCCTTCTTTCTGAAGGTGGACTATGGGGAGACTGTTTAACTTAAGTGTTTCTATAGGGGGCTGTTGTACTTTAACTCCTGCCCACCAGTAGCTCCAATGAACAAAGGAGGGACTCGAGGTCCGACTATTCATCTTTTCTTTGCGCTTTAATTTTCATTGATTTTGAATACAAGGGGGAGCCCTTGGGGATTCTATCTGAAGGGCACGACACGCCTTTAGACGCGGACAGCCCCCCAAGCCAACCATCTGCTCCTCACCAAATGGCGTTTCCCCCCCAACTTCAACTGCATGTCTCTACTGTTTCTCTACATATTGCAGTCTTCATCCAAATTGGACTGGAAGCATGTTAAAGAGACTGCAACGGTATGATTCTGACCATATGGTTAGGGAAGCCAGAACTTTTTCCAGATAGATTGCTCGTGGGAACATAAACAATGTGAACATCACACCATAACGACCAGATAGGCCAACGCCTGAGTTGCTATGTTAACAGTACACTGATACAACCCAATCGTCAATTTAGGACCTTATTTGATGTACCGCGGTATGGCAATTGCTCCTTTGGATCAAAATGATGACCTGCTGTTATAACTTTGTTGCATAAATATGTTATTAGTTGTAAATAATACATGAATGTATATTGTTTTGAACAACATCAACAGACACCAGTTAATAAAAGAAGTGTCTAACGTTTTGCTTTGTCAAATAGGCATGCAGGCAACAGGTGAGATGTGCTGAGGCATCTCTTTTCTCCATCGTTTCCCTCAGTGATATAACTGAACTGGAGTACAGACATAAGACGTAGTTTGTTTAGTGCGCTGAACCTCCAGGCCTAGATTTATTTTAGGACAATGGATCTCTCGTCGGCATCCTGTGTGATGCTGCAAAGGCTTGTGTTGATTACAATGATAAAGAATCTGTCGCGTGGCTCGATTGCTTCCAGATGAAGGATAGGCAACAGCGGAGCATCATCCCATGACGACAGAAACTCAATAGCAAATCATCTGTTCGCTTTGGCCCTACCCCTATTTTAATGACAATAGCCTACCCGTGTTCTTACCTGTGATTCTATGAACGAGATGGGATGAATTTGTCTTCAAGAAGTCAGATTACTCTAGCCAGCTGCTCTGTGAGTGGACAAAAACACATTTCAAAGAGGTCGTTTTTTGTGCCCTGTATGTTGTTGGGGTCATGATGGGGGGAGATTGGGGTAACTTTGTTTGTGTGGGTCTGTGTGTGAGAGCGTGCGTGCGCGCTTGTATTTGTGTGCATTCTTTAGGACGGATTTGTACTGCTGAGCCACTCTAGAATTCTTTAGCAGAGTGGTGGGCAGTCGCGTGCTTTACCGAGAACATCTGCCTCTCTTCTGGGTATTTAAAGAAAACTTGTGTGTCAAGGGTGGGTCCTTGGGGGGGGGGGGGGGGGGGGGGGTGAAGAAAGTCAATAAAAGGTTAGAGGTGATCCACACTGCAATATCAAGACGTAGGCCTAGGCCTATAACCTAGTCATGTAAGCATATGAGCATGAGAAAACCCCATATTCAATGGATTAGAGGTATAGCATATATTACGGCCTCTGGGCCTACAAATTAAAGTATGCACTGCAAAATAGTTTGCATCGTTGTATTAACAACTAAAATAAATACATAGCCTAAGGTAGGCTAAAATAGGCCTAATAAGTTAGCAGAAAATATTGTTGTGACTTTTGTATGCTGCAGTCTTTTTTGTTTTTAGCCAATTGCATCCCTACCCCCATAAAACCAACCACCTTCGCTATTTCACCCTCAGGAGGAGCTCCAGCGATAAAATACCATCAGACCGTTGTTATGAGCCCCTCACCCCAATTCTGCAATCTGAATTACGACACAACGCCATCCCACTGAATGGTGGATTTAACGGGGCGGTGCCCCTTTAGAATGGCTCCCCATGTCCCTGGGAGCATCTGCCCAGAGATGAACAGATGTAAGCACCTGTGGTGACAGCCCGCATATGCTCTTACCCATTCACACTTTTCAAGACACTGACACAATAGAAGATAGAGCTTTGTGTGCGCAGTAATATAACTCCTGGATGATCTATTTCTCCTCAAAAGCAGTAGGCCGTAACATCAATTCAATATTATGTCTAGTTAACCAACTTCACTATTGATTAAACGCTTTCCTCAACTTTATTTCAAAAGGTTAAACAATTATTAGGGTATGAAGAGGGACAACATTTAAGCTAGGCCTGAATCATAACCTAGGCCTACTTCTTATTAAATAGGTTAAAGCTTTATGTAGCAAGGTCCCTAACGGA
Organism: Oncorhynchus kisutch; assembly: GCF_002021735.2. Taxonomy (NCBI): domain Eukaryota; kingdom Metazoa; phylum Chordata; class Actinopteri; order Salmoniformes; family Salmonidae; genus Oncorhynchus; species Oncorhynchus kisutch. The sequence continues at coordinate 25,652,012 of NC_034198.2, read as the reverse complement.
TACTCTGGTGATGTTTCAAAAACCGAAACAAATGTTGCAGACTCGAGTTACCTTGTTGCAGAACGTTACAGTCTTCATCCAGGTTGTATCACGACCGAGCGTGATTGAGAGTCCCATAGGGCGACGCTCAATTGGCCCAGCGTTGTCCGATGTAGGCCGTCATTGTAAATAATACTTTTTTATTAACTGACTAGCCTAGTTAAATAAAGGTTAAATAAATAAAACAAAATAACAAAATAAACAGTGTAAAAGGTATCCCTGCGCGCACGTGTGCTTTTGGCTCTTACGTGCTGACGCAACTCCGCGTCCAGTTCAAAACAGGAAGTGGTCCTATCTGCTGAAGACGAGCTAGCACACATGCTGCTACGTTATCTTAACGCTGAAGTAAGTAAGACCACATTAAGGTTGGCTATTTGGTGCATCACGTACACACAGTTATGCAGACTGCAATACATTGAATACAGTCCAAACCCATAGTTGCTTGCCAGGCCCAGGGGTTGTTTAACTAGCTTAGGTAGCTACTGTTACATGCAAGTCCTGCAGACTGAAATGCATGGACAGGGAGGCACAATTAAGCGCGCGCAAAGTGAGCGTGCACCTTTGAAACTGTTTAAGTTATTGTGAAAATTATTTCCCTGAATATTCTGTGAGCATTACGCATTTAGTCAGTCATTAATTCACTTGAATGATATACATTGACTGGTATGAGCTTGTGTAAAATATTGCTCCTTTCAGAATAGCTCAGCACACTATTTAAAACGTATTTATCTCATTGGTTTGTCTTTGTAGCAGGAATGGGTGTAAAAGGCTTGCAGTATTTTATGGAGAAATGTTGTCCAGAAACCTGTGTGATGGTGGACTTCAGGGAGATGGCAAGGCAGCATGTCAACAGTCACCAACAGGGCAGTAGCACCCCTCTTCCTACACTGGTGGTGGATGGCATGGCCTGTCTGAGGCACTGGTACAGTTGTCAAGCTTGGGTGTATGGTGGTCAGTGGAAAGAGTATATGCATTGCCTGAAGGAGTTTGTGGGTGCATTCATGACTGCAGGTATCCGACTTGTGTTTTTCTTCGACGGGGTAGTGGAAGAAGAAAAACGGGCGGAGTGGGTGAATCGGCGACTGAAGGTCAACGAGGAGGTTGCCAGGGTGTTCCACTATTTAAAGTATCATGGTCAACAGCCTGGCCGGGAGCTGTTCTGCCTCCCCTCAGGGCTGGCCACCTTCTCTCGCTTTGCCCTCAAGTCTCTGGGCCAGGAGACCTGGTGCTCTGTTCTCGAGGCCGACTATGAGATCGCCAGCTTTGCCCTCCGTCACAACTGTATGGGCATCCTGGGGCAGGACACAGACTTCATCATCTATGACTCAGTCCCCTATCTGTCTGTGGCTCAGCTAAGGCTAGACACCATGACCACCGTGCTGTTTTCCACAGACAAATTGTGCCACGCCCTCCAACTGCAGAAGAGTGAGCTCCCTCTGCTCGCGTGTCTCCTTGGTAATGACGTGGTGCCAGAGCAGCGGATGCAGCGGCTGCGATGTGATGCCTTGGCAGCTTACAGGAGGAAATATCCACAGTCTCCACCTCAAGGGGAGAAGATTTATGCTGTAGCAGATTTCATCAGTAGCAACAAGCTGTCCAGAGAGGGAGCCCATGGTGTTAGCTGTCTGCCTCTAACAGATAGAGAGGTTCTGGAGAAAGGAGTACAGTACTATCTACTTCCTGGTCAACAGCCACTATGGGACATTAGTGATACCTCTCCTCGTAGCCCTGTGTGTCTGATGAAGAGCTACTTGAGTCCTGACATCCTCCAGGTAATTCAATATAAGAAGCAGACATACATTGTTGCAGTTTTATTTAAAGAGATAACATAAAAAGCCCAAACAATATGATGATAGTTTTGAGTCCTGTTTTACAGGCAGCCAAAGAAAAGCACATGCGAGCAGAGTGTTTTATGGTATACAATGTACTGTATGATGGTGTGGTGGAATGCAGTAATACACTTGAAGACAGGGAGGATGCTGAGCTCACTCCACAGGCAATTGTGTATCAATCTTGCAGAGAACGCATCTACGGCATTCTGTTACCCACAAATCCAGGTATTGTATATTACGTGGTTATTACGTTCTTATTACAATATTACATGGTTATTACAACATTGCATTCTTATTTGTTGTCTGTTTTACTACCAGGCACCAACTCAATGAAGCAGGTTGCCACTTATCATGCATCTTTTCTCAGACAGTAGTGGACAGGCCCCAACTGTGAGGGAATGGTTTGTTTTTCCTGGAAACCCACTAAAGGACCCCAAAGTAGTCTCTCCCTTGCCCCTGAACCACTCTGGTATGTTGTGAATTCTTAACATTAATTTAACCACTCGTGTGGAATAAGAAGTTGATTGCAAATTGATGCAAAGTGCTGTAGATAGATTTATCTCACTTTGAAATAATACTTTCCTCACCATGTTGGAAAATCAGATTTGAAGCGTTTATGGTTTGGGAAGGACTCCGAAACCAAATGCCTCCGCATCTCCACCTTCTTGGCTATATTTGAGTTGGATGAATTCTCAGTGGAGCATGATCGTCTGGATGGCTCTTTGATGGCTGTGCTGTGCCTTGTGACCTACATTGCCATGCAGGTGGGGAAAATACTATGTTTTAGTGTGAAGTGTTTTTTTTCCCGTCTGCCTTTACTTCAGTCTCTTGTCTCAGTAGAGTGTTAGTCTACATGAACCAGTCTCCCCTCTGGGGTTTTACAATGTTGCCGTTGCTCTAGCTCATATTATTGGACTTTGTTATGAAAAGAGGACTGACATTATCACATAGATAATTTACCCCCCCCCCCCCCCCCCCCCCCGATGCTCTGATTCAAAAAAATTCTCTGTGGTTCTCGCTAGACAATGAAGCTATCAGCGTCTGATAAGGAACAATAGTTATGTCTACTGCTGCACTTAGGGTGCTCTATGCATAATGCCCTTTTCATGTTTTCTCAGTGATTTCTCATTCTTGGATGTTTGTTTTGTATACAAGACTGTGTTTCCATTACCCTCAGACTAGAACACTTCTCATGCTTGTTTTTAGGTGGGCCACCTCTCCTTGGAAGACATAGATGCATATCTCAGCCAAGCTATCTGTGTCAGGTACAAATCCTACACAGAACTGCTTCACACAAGGGTGAGTGAGATACGCTAGTGTCCTCTGGCTGTTTCATACAAACCATTTAAGGTCTTTATAGATGCTTTATAAAAGGGTTGTCACATTTCTGAAAGTGTCAGATATAAAGACCTGTTACTTATATAGTTATACATTTGCTTATAAATGATTTGTGTAGCATCTACGTAGGCCTTATTCAGAGTTTGAAGACTTCATTTAGCTTTTCAAGTTGTTTGTTTTAAAGTGGGACCCTTCTATTTTCGAAAAACTGAAGAAAGTTGGAGTCTTTCCAGTATATGCTCTGCATCTTTATACTACTCATCCAAGTCTTCTAATTTTGCATGTGAGGACAACCTGCTAATTAGATTGGAGAGTGTATAGTGTATAGCCCATGATCATATGGCTCCTACCCAGTCATTGAGGTGGTTGCAAATAAACAACCACTTAAGATAATGGCCTGACAAAGGCCTCAGAGTGTGTGTTGAAGGTCGGATGGAGGAAGATTGGCTTATAGCAAATTACTGACAACAGACTGAGAGACAATAGCAGGTAGGGTGCACTGATTTTATTTGGCCCACCCTAAGTCTTGTGAATGTCTGTCTCCACACCGGCAGGCATTATTCACTCACTTACATGACAACTGTGTAGACACATTCAAACAAATGCATCCCTAACCACACCCAAGACAACAACAAGAGAATGAGGCTGGGAGAATTGGATAGTCAAAAAGCCATTTTTCCACGATACAGCAAGTCCCACAGAAGAAACTCGGTTGACTCTCTCAATATGCAAGAAGATGTAGCAGGAGAAACTGCTGGGGGTGGGGGTGTAATTTTGGGTTGCATTGCGACATTCCTGCCCAAACTGCTCTAATTGTGGCCTGAACCTGAGAGCGATGCTTTGGCGACGGACTCCAAGCTGTCCCTGACACTGACCACAGCAGCTATTTGCAGCTCCCCACCCTAATTTAAACCTTACTATGCCTGCTATTTCTGCCCCAGCTGCCCAGAGCGGGCGGTGGTTTTCCTGGGCCCGGGTTGATAGTGGCTACTTACAGTAGAGATAATGGATGATAGCAATGACAAATTAAAGCTTAGTGGGAGACATTCAGGAAGCCACCTCCTGATTTACAGTGCCTCCATAGCTTCCTCCTTAAAGCTAGCAGTCAGTTTCTCTGTTCTTGTCAAATCAGGATTGTTACTGTTACTCTGATATTAATAGAAATCGACTCACTGTGCACACTATCATGTGTAACTCTTCTTTCTCTTGTGATCATTGAACATTGTAAGGATTTTGTGTGTTTGTTTATATAACAGCTTCAGTAAACTCCAGCTTGTGTAACACTAGATCCCAGACTATATGGGGTGATTGTTTGTGTTGGGGAGATTTCAATTTAGTAAGTGCACATTAGCAGGTGTTGAATGGGTGGACTGGAGGAGGGAGCGAGAGAGGCAAATGGGCCGGGCGGGGTGGGGACCGCCTGCTGCTGGACAGATCAGAGTGTGTGTAAGCTTGTCTGCCTTTCCTACTCTAGGGCTCCACGCGCACCTGTTGCCCCACACCATTGTTGCATCCCATCGGGAAGTATGTCACATCTGCCTGAAATCTCAGAAGGCCAGGGGTGGGGAGGGTCAGTGAGAGGAGGAGGGGGAGACAGATGGCAGGAGACTTTCCAGGAGCAGCCTGATACCCCTGGAGAGTCTCTATCTCTCTCCTCTCTCTCTAATCTCTCTCCCCCTGCAGTGCTTTCTCATACTGGGGGAATGTCCATTCAGGCTGGGGATCAGGGGATGCCACTGCATTAGGGAGCTGCTGGGAGCCCGCATTCAGCCCTCATCCACACTCACACCAATAAACCCTTTTATTCAACAGCAAGGGCTCCAAATGAGACAATTCCTAGTTTCTACTAGTCATGAGTAGGGTTGTGAAATTCCAGAAACGTTCAATAAATTCCTTGGTTTTCCAGAAATCCTGGTTGGAGGATTCCAGATTTCCTGCTTATTCCCTCTTTATTCCGGGAATCCTCCAACCGGGATTTCGGGAGAACCGGGGAACTTATTGAAAGTTCCCGGAATTTTGCAACCCTGGTCATGAGACACTTGTTCGTCTAAGCTTGTACAGCAGAATGGGATGTGCGATGCTGTTTCAAATACACACTGGTAAGATCCTCTCTTGTGTAATGGACAGGAGACGGTTGTCCTGAACACAGAGGGGTGCCCCCAGGAGTGTTGGCTGTCTCAGGCGTCTGGTTGGAAAAGATTTGAATGTTTATGCTTTGGGGAAGTTGCTGTGAGGACAGCTGCACCCATCTACTTAAAATACATGGTTCTTCCCAACTTTTACCCTCTTCACTGAGGGTGGATCCATGGCTGGAGATTAGTATTCTTACTTCAGCATTTAGAGTAAAAAACACAAAATTTTGGAAAGGAGGTTTGACTAAGTTTAGAAATGTTCAAGGAAAATTGTAACTGGTTTTCTAATTGGCCAGGGATCCCACACACAAGTATGTGTTTCCTACTTAACTGCCACTTTCAACCAATGAACAGGAAAAGTGTAGCCACACATTGTCAAATTACTACGTGTCAAATTGGCCAGTTTAGGCCTATACTCTGTTTTAAACAAGCCCCAAAGTAGTAGCTTCCCTTGCTTGCCTGTATGTGTGTTTAGATATGGGATGAGTGCTTTGTTTAGGGGCAGTGTGCCTGGAAGGCACAGGCTGCTGACTGCATCCTTTTTAGCTTGATCTCTCTTCTCTCTTAGTTTGCTTTAGCTGAAGCTGTGTTTGAATGGGGAGAAGGCGGCAAGGCAGGTTTCTGGGCTGATGTGTTTGAATGGGGAGCAGGCGGCAGGCAGGTTTCTGGGCTGATGTGTTTGAATGGGGAGCAGGCAGCAGGCAGGTTTCTGGGCTGATGTGTTTGAATGGGGAGCAGGCGGCAGGCGGGTCTCTGGGCTGATGTGTTTGAATGGGGAGCAGGCGGCAGGCAGGTTTCTGGGCTGATGTGTTTGAATGGGGAGCAGGCGGCAGGCGGGTCTCTGGGCTGATGTGTTTGAATGGGGAGCAGGCGGCAGGCAGGTTTCTGGGCTGATGTGTTTGAATGGGGAGCAGGCAGCAGGCAGGTTTCTGGGCTGATGTGTTTGAATGGGGAGCAGGCGGCAGGCAGGTTTCTGGGCTGATGTGTTTGGCAGGGCCTAATCAGCCCTCTTATCTCCTATGGGAGGGACCAGGTGAGACCTGAGGGTAAATACACTCCCCTACGTATTTATTTGGACAGTGAAGCTGAAACTTAATTTGTCTCTATACTCCAGCATTTAGGATTTGAGATCAAATTTTTCATATGAGGTGACAATACAGAATGTCAGTTTTTATTTGAGGGTATTTTAATATCCGGTTTACCATTTAGAAGTTAAAGCACTTTATGTAAAATTGCAGATGCACAAAGATCATGCCCCCAAAATATACTAACCTCTCACCATTACCTAAACAGGGGTTGTTACCATTTTCTGGGGGGTATGCTATTTAGGCCTCTGTCACAATTCATTATTCAAGATTCATTCATAATTATCCGCAATCATGGTAATATCCACATACATGTAGAAGTGTTCAGAAACATATTCTATTATTATTTACAATAAAAGTGACTCCAAAAAGACATCCTTGTGTGGCTACATTATTTACTATTAATTTCTACTGGGCACAACATAATCTGAAACACAACCAAAACAAACTGCAAATGCATCCAACAAGTTTGTGGAGTCACAAGCTTGATGAAAGTCATTGTGTGCTAGAAATATGGGACAAAATACTAAACTTTTGACTAAATTTAATACACTATAATTGCATTTGTCCAAATACTTATGATACCTTCAAATGGGGGGGACTAGATACATAAAGTGCTTTCATGTCTAAACAGTAAAACAGATATGTATGAACATACCCTCAAATAAAAGGTGACATTATGTACTGTCACCTCCATATAAAACATTTGATCACAAATCCAAAATGCTGGAGTACAGAGCCAAATTAAAAATTTTAGCGTTCCTGTCCTACTTAATATGTAGGGAATTGTACAGGGAACATCTGCCTGTTGGCTAGCTAGCTACTGCTCTTGTCATGCTGCTACCCGTGCCTCTCCTCTCTCTGTGCAGATCAACTCTCTGGGGCAGAGTTTATTTACTGTAACTTGTCTGGCTCCATAATGTATGTGCTATAGCATACTCTTCTATTGTCTTCATGCTATACAGTTATGACGATACATTACAGAACACTCCCATAGAAACATATGGTGTAGAACAGATATGGTTGTCTGTCATGTAGAATAGAGAATCATGTGAGCTCTATTGATTCTATTTCTATCTGCTCTGCAGGTCTCTCATGTGGAGCCCCGGGCGGTTCAGCTGGGCTCTCTGTTTGTCCGAGGGCTGACCCACCTGGTGGCCGCCAACAGTGCTTGTGGATGCCCCTTCCCCATGGAACAGCTGATGCCCTGGAACACCTTTGACGGCCTGCTCTTCCACTCAAAGTACCTGCTGGCTCACTCAGGGAGGCCACAGGAGGAGCTGCTGGAGGGCAATGTGAGTCAGTGTACACAGTGGTAGTAGGATTGATTATAGATATTAGCTACTGTAATGGCGGAAGGAATAATTATAGCTATAAGCTACTGTAACAGTGGTGGTAGGTTTGATTATACACTGAACCATAATATAAATGCAACATGCAACAATTTCAAAGATTTTAATGAGTTACAGTTCATATAAGGAAATAAATTAAATAAATTCATTAGGCCCTAATATATGGATTTCACATGACTGGGATTACAGATATGCATCTGTTGCTCACAGATACCTTAAAATTAAGGTAGGAGTGTGAATCAGAAAACCAGTCAGTATCTGGTGTGACCACACATCTCCTTAACATAGAGTTGATCAGGCTGTTGATTGTGGCCTGTGGAATGTTGTCCCACTCCTCTTCAATGGCTGTGTGAAGTTGCTGGATATTGTCAGGAACTGGAACATGCTGTCGTACACGTCGATCCAGAGCGTCCCAAACATGCTCAATAGGTGACATGTTTGAATGAGTATGCATGCCATGGAAGAACTGGGACATTTTCAGCTTCTAGGAATTGTGTACAGATCCTTGTGACATGGGACCGTGCATTATAATGCTGAAACATGAGGTGATGGCAGCGGATGAATGGCACGACAATGGGCCTCAGGAGCTTGTCACGGTTTCTCTGTGCATTCAAATTGACATAGATAAAATGGAATTGTGTTCGTGGTCTGTAGCTTATGCTTGCCCATACCATAACCCCACCGCCACCATGGGACACTCGGTTCACAATGTTGACATAAGCAAACCACTCACCCAAATGACACCATACACGCTATCTGCCTGGTACAGTTGAAACCAGGATTCTTCCGTGAGGCGCACACTTCTCCAACGTGCCAGTGGCCATCGAAGGTGAGCATTTGCCCACTGAAGTCGGTTACGACTCCAAACTGCGCTCAGGTCAATACCCTGGTGAGGACCACGAGCACGCAGATGAGCTTCCCAGAGACGGTTTCTGACAGTTTGTGCATAAATTCTTTGTTTGTGCAAACCAAGAGTTTCATCAGCTGTCCAGGTGGCTGGTCTCAGACGATCCTGCAGGTAAAGAAGCCCGATGTGGAGGTCCTGGGTTGGAGTGGTTACACGTGGTCTGCGGTTGTGAGGCCAGTTGGACATACTGCCAAATTCTCTAAAACAACGTTGGAGGCGGAGTATGGTAGAGAAATTAACATTAAATTAACTGGAAACAGCTCTGGTGGACATTTCTGCATTCAGTATGCCAATTGCACGCTCCCTCAACTTGAGACATCTGTGGCATTGTTGTGCACATTTTACAGTGACCTTTGATTGTCCTCAGCACAAGGTGCACCTGTATAATGATCATGCTTTTTGATCAGCTTCTTGGTATGCCACACCTGTCAGGTGGATGGATTATCTTGGCAAAGGAGAAATGCTCACTAATGGATATAAACAAATTTGTGCACAAAATTTGAGAAATTAGCTGGGATATGTTCTTTCAGCTCATAAAACATGGGACCAACACTTTACATGTTGCGTTTTATATTTTTGTTTAGTGTAGATATGAGCTACCATAACTGGTGTTAGGTTTGATTTATAGCTATTAGCTACTATGTCTGTGGTGACTATCCTCAGATGAGGCCCCAAAAGCAACTTCCAGACATTGTGGCTCCAAAGTTGTCTTTGAAACCAATAAAGTCAAAATCATGTAGGGGAAACCCTACCTTGTGTGTAAACTCAGCGGGGAAGTGTTTTTCTTACTGAACTTGGCTCATCTTGTTTAGGCATCCTGGGTGTCCCTGTTCCGTTTTCTGAGAGAGCTGGTCCTGGGAATATGCAGCAGGCGTGGCCAGACCATCCAGTCCAGACCACGGATAACACATCCCGGTGAGAGACCCATTCATTTTACTAATGAAACATGTTGAGGTTCGAGTGTCGGTGAACAATGCACACATATTTACATAAACACAGTCCATTCGTGCTAATAATGTCCTATTAATAGGTCATTCTGCCCAGTTAGTGGGTAATCACTGTTCAATATACTGTATCTACAAAATATTTGTATATGTTTATACTATTTACAAAAAAAATTCCATGACAACATGGATCCTCCTCAAAGTTATCCTGCAATGTTGGTTGATTACTGAGGCAAAGACATTTGCTACTCTTTTCCACGCTCGGAGAGTCAGCCTATCATTATTATCCATATGTTCTGAATAAAAGGAAAGAATTCTAGTTGAGAGAATGTGTACTCTACCATGTAGGACTGTTGGTGCCCCTTGTGGGGGAACAATACCCAGTAGTCTCTACAGTCTATAATAAGATCCATCTGGGCCTCAGTCCATTGGCAAAGTTCCAGTGGAAGATCATTTTGGCTCCTCAAGATGCTTTGTCATAACAAGAATAATTCAGGGTTTCTTTTTATAGGATGTGATCTATATTAGGTAACATAACAAGACAACCAAATTATAACATCCCAGGACCAGCCTGTTACAAAGTCCTCAACCCCCACTGCTCATCTGGCATCCAGCGTACTGTGGTTCTTTTTGGAGATTAAAAGAACCCGGACGGAAAAATGTTCTCCATCTGTTTGTTCTCTTGACATTGAACAACACGTGAAATATGAACTACATTTTGTTTAGCTTTGGTTGCTTTTGCTTGGGCTGCTATGATTTGATTTGTAATGTCTGCTCTTTGTCCAAACACAGTATTTGAATTCATGTATGATACCCTATTTCTGTGGGCCATAAATACTATGAGATATTGAGTGTGGAAAGGGGGCTTAAGTTTGGAATAAGCGACTAGTTCTGTAAACAAAATCTAACAACTCAAAATAAGTGTTGAAGTATAGATGGGAATGGGAACTTGTCCAAAACTGTCATGCTTAGTAGGGCCAGGACGATAGCAGTATGTTGATACTCCTTAGGATCGTAGCAAGGAAACAAAACATGAAGCGGATTTAAATTATTTAGGAAAACAGGCCTAATGTTGGAAACAGACATCGTTATGTTGTCATCCAGTCACATGTATTTATTTTCCTAGCTATAGCGCACAATATTTGACACACAGCAGGTTTTTAAATGGAACAAAGAGTTTTGTCTGCTTCGTGTTTTCATTTTTGCCATGGAAAAAATCTTGAGATATTGGTATCGTCACAGCCCTACAATAAGCCCTACAATGGTTTTCAGTAAAACATTGTTATGCTCCCAGAATATTGAGTTCCTCTGAGGTGAAACAAACATTCTACCCTAATAACATAATGAGGCCCCTCTAATCATTAGAGTGGCTAAGTAAAAACAAGACAAAAACAGAGCCACCACGACCGTGCGTGTGTGTGTGTGGCTGATGTTTAAGAACGGGCTTTAAACATTTAAAAAAAAATATTGTCTCCTTGCCAATGTTCACTTTAAGTCTCTCTCTTTCATACAAGTATTGTCCTGAGTTTATAGATCCCATATGCTGCAAAATAAGTTTTACTCCTTTTATTCAGTGTACACAAAGGTATGTCTTCAATTTATGTCTTAGACCCAACCAGTAATCATTACCCAAGGGTTGTGGGGAGATGGTGGTGGCGCTTTGCGAGCACAGAATTGTATGGTTTGTGTTTGGAGTGATTCTTAATGTTTCGTCTCCACAGCGGAATATTTATACCAAGATTCAAACTCATAATTAAAAGAGCATTTAAATATTTTGTGTGGTGTTTTCCTCAGGGAAGCATGTGGATCACAGCGAGCAGTGGAGGGAAAGAGGAGCCCCATCGGGACAGCCTGGTCCCTCTCCTCATCGCTACAGACCCCAGACCAGATCCCCATCAGGACAGCATGGTCCCTCTCCTCAACACTACAGACCCCAGACCAGATCCCCATCAGGACAGCATTTTCCCTCTCCTCAACACTACAGACCCCAGACCAGATCCCCATCAGGACAGCATTTTCCCTCTCCTCAACACTACAGACCCCAGAGCAGAGGTCCTAGAGCACAGGCACATGGTAGGCTACAGACAGGCCACTAGCTGCAGGTTGCTGCCTGGGCCAGGGTGTAGTGCCATTGAGGTTTATTCCAACCAGCCAACAACAAAGCAGTAGCAACCTAATTTGATTCTGTTGTTGGTTGAATGACTTTCAACCAGCTAACTAAAATGTAATGTTTAAAAAATAAAAATAAATGTTTAACTTGATTTTTATTCATAATCATATATCATTCAGAATTAATTATATTTTATATTTTTCACAGAACACAACAGACCAAGATCAACACATCCAAACAGGAGGAGATATCACCTGGCACCTAGGTGAGTGTCTGCGTTTGTTATACTGTTGCATGAGCAAGCTGCATCCATTCATTCTGCAGTGCCTTGAGATGTATTTTTATTCTGATTTGTCTTGCGCCTCTGTTTTTACTGTAGGTGGCAGAACCCCCATCCTGATTTCCCCTGACTGTCAGTGTTGAGTGGACATGCCTTGCTGGGACCATCTTACAGAATTGTCCTGTTAAGAGCAGCACAGCCCAACACACTCAGTAGATGTGTCTGATATTAGACTGACTTGTGTTGAACTTTGTGAACACAGTTTGTGTTACCATAACCTCACTATCAGTTGGATTGGCTTGGAGAAATGTAGGTCATGTAACTGTATGAGATATTGGTTGCAATAGGAGAGGATATGCGTCACAAGGAGAGGAAAAAGGGCTTAGTAGGTGAAAGAGGACCTGAGGGAGCAGTTACATTTCACTTGGTTTAGCATCTGAAATCCCAAAGTAAGCATTGACATACCAAAATAAGAAGGGATAGGTGAGAGTGGGGTAAGTTGAGCCACCCTTGTTTCTAGGAAACCAGACACAAAATGTGTCATTTTGACCAAATGTTTAGGAAGAGGTCATCATTTAATGTCTGTGAGGGAAGAAACCACATGGAAAAAGTGGTAAGCAAGTTGGGTCCTGCAAATTTATTTAATGTGTTAGGTTTAGGTACAAGCATCATGAAAATTTTAACTAGATACTTTTAAGATTGTTCCATACGTCAGTTGAGGTCTGTATAAGCTTCAATATGAGGTCCTAAACCTAGCATAAAAGTGCATCCTTGTAGCTGTGTGGGCTAATATAGTCCAAATGTTTGCCTTGGGGTAAATTGAGCCAATGGTTGAGGCAATGGCCAGTTGAGCAAATTGAAGTATTTTCTTCCCTGGTGTAATGCAAGGCATTATCGCTTGGGATATGAGATGACAACAAGGCCTATGTTAAAAGTGTTTTAACAAGTACAAAGTGTTTGTTAGGTGTTAAACCTGTGTTTTAAAATATGCTTTAAATTATTTTAAAGTGATTGTGATTGGGTTGAATTGTGTTTGGGAAATAAAAATAGACATGGTTTTATAAGGGTAGTGGTAATATTTCATTTGGTACAGAAATGTGTAGGCGGCTTAACTTTACCCTGGCCTGTAGCTCAACTTACCCCATGCCCGGGGTAAGTTGTGCCAAGAGAGCACTTTTTGTTGTTGTATTTATATACTTTTTACATGAATACTGATTATTATCATGGATACACAATATCCTGAAATATATGTAGATCATTGTTTGAAAGAACACTGTATTTCCCTTGATAGAGATGCAGATTTTTTTTTTTTTTAAATGGCTCAATTGACCCCACTTTCTTACCCCTACATTTTCTCCCTTTGCTAAGATGTTAGTGTGGGGCCGGTGGGATCTGAGGTAGTGTTCAAGTTACTCTGAATCTGAGCAAACTCTAAAGCATCACTTCAGAGATGTGGTGAGAGATGACTTGACTTTGTTGATGTATTTATATCAAGTATCACTTAGGGTATTTTATCATTTCAATGTAATTTACTGTGATTATTCACGCAGATGTGATTGTCATCATTTTCAAAATGTCATATTTCAAAAGAAGTCATAGACCCTGAGCAAGAGCAACATCCAATGCTATCAAAACCAACTGCCATGCTCCACTGCCATTATCAGTGTTTAGAATGCTGCCACATTCCCGACAGAAGGCAGCTAGCAGCGCTAGGCTTACACTGAGAATCTCTGGGGCTACCCATGGGGAGAGAGTGTTTGGGTCTATCTGAGCTGGGTGATGACATGCATGGTGTACCATGCAGGGCCTCCCTATTCCTGACAAGGAGAACACCTGCTACAAGTGGTAATTCACATTCCCTGGTCAAAGTGGTCAAAGCACAGCTCTTTCCTCTTATCTGTAGAAAATGAAGCACAAGCTGAAATTAAAAACAAAGCTATATAAACAGATGTCTTGACCTTGGTGGCAGAGCAACATATAGACTGAGCAGGAAAGAGATTCGATTTCTCCAGAAAAAAAGAAAGGAGAAAAGGACCATGTTGTTGATACGGTGATGTCACGGGGTTAAGTATGATACTGAGCTAGATGGGCTTTTAGACTAAATACAATGAAAGTCCTGTGAAGTCACCATGAAGGGAAACTATGCTGGTTAGAGCACTACTGCACAAGACTTTTTCATATATTCTGATTATGGAAAACAGTGGACTGAATCCATGAGTAACCCACAGGGATTTGTTTTAGCTGCGATTAGTATGATGTCAAAGGTGTAGCAGCAGGTAGCCTAGAGGAGGACCATTAGCCTGAAGATTGCTGGTTCAGATGTGGAGTTATGGAAGGTTAAGATTAATTTTGGTACCAAGGTCTTTAAATCTGGCCCCCATACACAATGCTAAATGAAGAATATATGTGCATGTAAGTTAAAAAGCAGCCTAGAAAGAGGCAAAGGAGCTGCAACAGCAACACATCTTCCCTTTTGAGTTTCACAGTCCCCAATTACCCATTTAATTATGGCATGGCTTCATGTGCCCTAATGGTAAATATAGTCTCTTTGCCCCAGAGGCTCTGTGGTTGTGGTCAAGGCCAAGTGGGCCAGAACTGAAGGTGCCGCGTGGGGGCTGTGGTGGCTGAATGCGTGACGGGCAGGGCGCACCCATCCTCATGGCCACAACAGGGAGCAAGTCGCCTGTTGTGCGCCAGGCCAGGGGAGAGACAGGAGGGCAAGAGCGGCGGGTCTCTGCCACAGGAACCAGAGGACTTGGCACACTGTCATCTCTGTTTCCTCTATGGAACAGAGGAATGGGTGGGGCCTGCAGGCACGGCGGCACAGCCAACCGTTCCAGAGCCCCGAGACTGCTGTACCCAAAGAAATGAAAGCCTGCACACTGCTGTTTTCAGTTTGACTTTGTGTTTTGGCGGTTGGGTGTGGGAAGAGAGGGGAGGGGGGATAGTGAAGATGGTAGCATGTGCCAAAAACTGTGAAAGGGCCTTTACTGCAGTTGGTTGGCTACTCTCGATTGTCATTATCAAGGTGTTGATTACAAGTACCTGTTAGTTGTGGCTTGAATTTAACATTTAGTGTGTATGTTTAGAAAATGTAAACAAATCAAAATGTCAAATATGTTTACTTATAGTGTTGGTGATAATTATAGAATGTCCAATCTGTTTTCTATATTAAGCCCCTTTAGGACTGCCTATAACTTGAGTCAAAACACAGTTTACGAATAAAAAATGACGCGCTGCTGGGATAGGACAACTATAGAATACTACAATAGTAAAAATAGTTTAAAATATCAAGAGCCAAAGTGAGCAAATATAGCCAGGGATATTTACAGCCTGAACAATAAATAGACACCTTTCTTTAAAAAGTCTGGAACCGGTCCCAGATTTGTTGATGCTGCATTTGTGGATGGACTTCCGCAAAGTCAAAAACCAATGGAGAAGAAAAAAAGAACACGTAGTGTTCATGTAGTGTGCTGGCTGTATGTTGGCATATATTTAGTGGGTTGAGGTGAGTGTGAGTGCTAGTCTGCCTTTGTGCATGTCGAGTAAACAGTATCATGCCCTCGCCAACACTGTAGCCCATAGCTTTCGGTATTCTCTTTGTTGTATTTGGAATCTAAGCCCATTTAGAGCCGTTATTTAAAACAAAAAGGACTGCCGATGGCTCCAATTGTTCATATGATGACAGTTAAGTGTGAACTGTAATACGAAATCGCTTGAGTAATAGTATTGACTTTGAAACAGCTCTTTTAATAGCTCTGTATTGTCTGCCTGACAGCACTAAGCATGGTTTAGTTGGTGTTAATGTGACAACTCACTTTAGAAGGATGCCCTACCACCATTGAATTCAATGTACGTCGGTTAAATCGTGTCCTAGGAAGGAACTAAAAGAGGACATTCTTAACAAACCATGGGAATTGGTTAAATCACCTGTTGCTTTGAACAAAGTCACCCTACGGATGTAGGATCTTAATTTGAGCCAGTTGGCTACAGCAGGAAAAAAATCCCGCAGTAACAGTAAATGTGTATTAGAATTAATGGACATATTTTCCAAAGGGATAATGAAGTCTGAAATTACAAAGTGGAAATTTGTCACGGCTGTTGAAAGGAGAGGACTAAGGTTCAGCGTGGTAAGCGTACATTTTCGTTTATTAATCAAAATGACGGCAAACAAATAACACTACCAAAACAAACCGTGAAGCTCAAAGGCTATGTGCCCTAAACAAAGTCAACTTCCCACCAAGACAGGTGGAAAAAGGGCTACTTAAGTATGGTTCTCAATCAGAGACAACGATAGACAGCTGCCTCTGATTGAGAACCACACCCGGTCAAAGAAATAGAAAACATAGAAATAAAGAAACTAGAATGCCCACCCTAGTCACTCCCTGGCCTAACCAAAACAAAGAATAAAATCCTCTCTATGGCCAGGGCGTGACAAAATTAACAAACTTCAGAAGCCTTTTTAAACCTCAGAGCGACAACAAGTTTTAAATTCCCTGCAACAGGTTGATAAAATTAAGATCATACCTCTGTACCATGAAACCCTCCCTTGTTACAGAGCTATAAAACCCAGCAAGGGGAAGTAAATATATACATACAGTATGTCAGCATGAGCAAACCATTCCTCCTATTTCTCATCCTGCCTAGTAATATACAGCCAGTTGTCAAACCCAGTTTGGTTAACGTTCAGTCTAAAAATGCAATGGACCGTCAGTAATTTGCCTTCAGATTCTCCAGTGCTATTCACCTCGTAGGGCTAATCTCGCTTTGTGGTATGTAACAATGCAGCACCAAATGAGGAGGAAATGTCAGGTTATGTTTCAGTGCCAGCCTCCTTCCCACCCTCCATCTGTAGTAATAGCCGGTGCTTATTGGAACATATGCTGCTTGTTGCACACCCACCATCTGTTGCCTGAACTGATGGAGTGATCCTGTTGCCAGGGTGATGGGGCCATTCAGTGAAATAGCCCTGCCTACAAACATTTATTCTCAAGTTTGGTGTTTCTAATACATAGGAATGTCTTTGGTACTGCATGTTACCAAGAGCAACGTTTGTCAGTGGAAAGGGTTTTGAAGACAATAAGCGTCTTTGTAAAGTAACAACCTAACAATTTTGTGCATAATACAATTAGTCTGAATACCAAACTGTTATTAGGAGCTTTCAATATCTACATTTAGATCTTCAAAATAATGCTGCTGTCAATATGATTTAATATCTTGTCATATTTAGACATGTTAAGTCTCTCCCGAATGGAAAGTCACATTCAAAGCACTTATACTCTTGTTTTCTGTTATATTCATGTAGGAATGGCTCTCGGGTATAGGGCTCAGGCATGTATCCTAAAGGAAGGCCATTCCCAGAGAGATAGAGCGAGAGTTGTTCAGTGCACACTCTGGTTTGGTGTGCCGTTGAGCCAAGCCGTGTCTGATTTCTGTTCTTTCAACTGCCATCGTTCCAGTGAACCTGAGACACAAAGAGGAAAAGAGCGCCCCAAAACAAAGGACCAGGGAGAAAGTCAAAGCACTTGAAACCCAATCCTCAAGACTTATGCCACCGTTTGGCCGTCTACTTTGCTCTCAACTGTATCTAACTGATGCTGTATTGACTTCAGTCAAAAGATTTAAGGAACCCCTATACCCCCTACTCCACCTTCCATTCCACATGCCTGGTGGCCATATGTCAGCCCCACGCGTGACTTACTACTGTATCAGTCACAAAGCAGGGAAAGTTCTCAAAAGTGCACCGAACTCTTTGGGTAACCTTGTCTGAATGAATACAAGGACATGGCTATGGGTTGCAGCTGTGACTTGCTGAAATTCTGTGGACTAATTGAATGGAACAGTGACAGATAAAATGACATACTGGTGGAGATTAAGTCATTCAACATACAAAGAAGAAAGTTGCCTTCAGCTGTGGTCTGTAGTGTGATGAGTGTAAGGAAGGACAGAACTTGCATTGTTGCATGAGCTCTATTCTCACACAACTGACTACAGTAGCTCAGCACCACAGGGTTCCGTAAAATACCTGGAACAACAGGCCAGAAAAACAAGAGGCTACAACATATTCAGTTTTTAAACCCTACTTTTAGATTCTTCTAAATTGGGGGATGTTATTATAGGTTCATGAGAGCCTGAACAAATATACACCTGAAATAATTGTTTATTTTTGAGGGCCTCAAAAGGGCCTCTCTGTACCCCCACTAACATAATGGTACCCATACCAACCAGCACACACACACACACAAAAAGTTTCCATGTAGTTGAATTGTGAATGGGTGTGTGCCAATTATGTCGGAATGTGAAGTGGTAGTGGGCTTCACGTGTCAAAACGTTTTTAATGACAAGGATGAGGAAGGCAATAAAAACAGTAGCTGCCAAAGGAGGTTCGTTCAGAGTTTGTAAAAACAATGTACGAACTAATCACGGCAGAGGGCCCTGCACCACATGAGAGCCCCCCCCCCCCCCCCCCCCCAGAGGGCAGAGCAGGGGAGATGGAAGTACCACATGGAGCGAGCTGCTGCCATGGAGGTCAGAGATGTGAGAGACCAAGCACAGAGGGGAAGGCGTGGGCTTCCTTTAGCCTGCACGGTCATGACTGACTTTCTCAGTCTCACGTGGTGAGTTCTGGCTGTTGACCCTGTGCTGCTGAAGATCTCTATCAGGTCTTCAAGGGACCGGCAAACCATCCCTGCTGATTGTAGGATGTTTTTAGAATACAGCACTTTCCCAACAACAAAAACTGATATTTTTACTTTGACCTCCTGCTGTAGCTTTGTCTTATGTAGAGTCAACTGTTAGTGATGCTTTATTTGAATGTTGTATCATAATCCCTACCATAGGTTATCATTCATATGACTTCTACCGCATTATGACAGTTTGACATAATTGTAGGTCACATCAACGGTCATGACTTGCTGATGTCAACGTCATCATGTTTATGACAACATTATCACATTCCCACATGTGTCAGTTATGCAGTATGTAATATCAGTGTAACTTGGGAGTGTTATTTATTGAGGAGAAAAACATTAAAAGTTTCTATTCAATTTTAATTGACCCACTGACCTAGGGAAAAATAATAATGGCTATATGCAGTGTATTAAAAAATATATATTTTTTGCTTAGGTCACTGATTCAGACTCATATGGAGCAGGAATAGAATGTTATCATCTAATTAACTATGCAGATTTTATAAACAGCCAGTCACCAAGGGCAAGTGCTGAGGCACATTCTATTAGAACTGCTAATAGGCCATTAATGTGGCCGGTGTGAAGGCCTTTCTTCTCTCTGGAGAATAAACCCTGCCCTCGACTGTGTTAAACATGTGACTCTTATTTATTATGGCAGTGCTATTGCAAGTAGCTACGATTCCCATGATGTGCTCTCATACAGTATATTAACAGCTCATTCCCACAGCATTGTGTTGGATCTGGGTTTATGTGCCACTGACTGTCACCAACCATTGCCCTCGCTGGCAGGCTTTTTGTCTAGATCTATATTGAGGGCTAACAGAGGGAGGTGCCTAGGTTGCATATTAATGAGGAGTAAGGGTGTTGGGGCCTATAGAAGGCCCAGTTATATACTGTAAACACTGATCTCTATGCCAATCCACCCATCCCCACTAACATTTGATTTAGCCATCAACTGCTGGTTTGGAGTCCAGGTTCACAGTATTTTACTGAATGTGAAGTCAAGTAAAACCTCAACAGGTCTCTGGATCTGTTAATTTTTTGAACCAGCATCGTCAAATAGTGACAACAATGGCTTGATTCGCTCTCCACCAACGTCATCCCCAGATCTCACTATTGGATTGTATCAACAACCGTGCTAACTGAAGCACACATAATCTTAGCAAACAGAAGTAATGGCCATATCTTAAACAATATTTAGTTACATCTGATAAATGCACTAATGTATTGGGGTTGACATTAGCAATGAGTGACGTTTTGATTGTAATCAACCAGATCACCAATCACTCACAAAAAAACTGTTGATGCAACAGGCACAAGGACACATAATGTACAGTATAGTAGCTGTAAGCGCGTGTGTATCGTTTTGCTTGTTGGGGGAATCATTTTGTTGCATAAAAAAAACAGCTCTGTCTTTCATATTCTGCCAAAATTGCCTGCACATGTCCTCAGACAAGCTAAGAATTAAGTATAGCAGAGTTGTGATTTACTGGAGACTGTGAGTCCAGTCACAGCCATAGAGCCTCCCCTAGGAAAACAAAAGAAAGAAACCTCACAGATTCTATGCTGTGGTTTACCCCCAAAATCCTCAGGGTTCTCATGGCAAACTGATCCAAACCAGTCTTATTTTCCCCCCACATTCGAGGGACTTCTGTAAATTATACTTGAGTGTATTTTGATGCTAGACACTGAGTCAACCAAAAGGACAAGAAAAGACAATAAAAAGTAACAAAGAGGGCAAAATGGTGCTTAGCCCAGTACCAACCCTCTCATTATGAAGTCCCCTCTTCTCCCTCTGGCCTTTTCAGCTGAAACACTCTGCTTTGCTCCCAGTCCCAACACAGCAACATTTAAATCACTTTACTCCTAACAGGAAGGCTTGGGCAAAGTCTCGTTCCTCTCCACTATATTTAGATGTCAGTGTTTATAAATTGCATCCCTTCACAAATGTGTTGACTCAAGCTCGCCCTTGCTGGAGGCAAGCAGCCTGCCCAGCCACCCTTTCTCTCTGTGCTCAGGCACTAATCAGGGGTCGCTGTGGATCAGGGGTCACTGTGGCAGCATTCTGCCAGCCGGGGGAGGACGGCAGGCTTGCAGCCGGCTGCTTTCTCCCAGTCACAGAAGGCCAGTGTGGCTTAGATTCTTACACTTAAATGTCCCTTCTCTTTCTCTTTACAGCTACTGTATTCTGTAAAATTTTGCCACCAGAAAGATGGTGCAGTGAGGATGATAGTAGGCTATGTAGTCAATAGAACACTGGAGCCATTCTCTCCCCTTTAGGAAGATTTCACCAAGGATTTGGACTGTTGCCTCTTTCTCACCGTGATCCCCTAATTATTATTAATGACACAGGCGGAATGATACAAATCAAGGTACTTTCATCTGTCAAAGATTTATACTATTGGAAATGTGAATTGGTGGCCCTTTCCTTTGGCAATCATTATCTCTGATGATGTTTTCTGGATAATGTGAGAGAAACGGACATACTGCTGTTGGCTCGAAGATGACACCTGGAACATTCTAAGCAGCGTTGCGGATCCAATGAGCCCTGTGATCATTTAGCAAGTCTTTAGCAGGGCCAGTGACTGAGGAGCTGCGAGACTGACTCCCAGTAGCATATGGCTTTGTAGTTAGGCAAGGAGTCACCCTCTCCTGGGCCTAACAGCAGTCATGCCACAAAGAGCCAATTACATGTACATTTAAAAGCCATTAACTGAACAGGTCCAACAAACATGGCTAGGTTACCCAGTCTCAACCTCAGATGCCCCTGCATCTTCCTTCTCCTGGGTTTTTTTCATGGAAACTTCTGCCCCTGCCAGCCGGCCCCACACTCAATAACACCGGGTTATAAATGGACTAACTATTTCCACCCAAATGGCACCTGGAGAGGAGATGCCATGCACTTCCTCTGACCCGATGTCAATCACATGCTTGAAGCCCTGGGTTAAGAGGGAGGCGCAGGGGTCACCAAGGGCCAGGGTCCTCTCTTCCATGACCTGAGCTGAGGAGGATCAGCATGAGGAGGGTCACTCAGGTGTTTTTTCCCTCCCATGGGTTCCTTATGATAAATAATGGGGAAGTGACAGCCGCTCTTCGACAGAGCAGACCCTTTGATCCTGCCTCTGTGGCAATAAAAGGCTTTGATGCTGCTTTAGCACTGTCCATGTTCCACATTGTCAGACTCCAAGCTAAGACAGCTTTTCTGAATAGAGGTGTTGCCTTGATCTTACATCTTAAAGGGACGTGGCCTCCTTGGCTACTGTTAGGTGAGAGTCAGTGGAAGTGCTTGGAGTCGGCCATGGTGCCATCCTGTCCTCCTATAGTTGTGCTAATGAGACCTCCAATTTTGATCCAGATGTATCTTTCCACAGGAAACCAAGCGACATAGGCCTAGTAATATATTACACTATACGGTAACCATGGTATGCTGCTAATACTTACCACTTCAAAAGCGGGCATACTCGTTTATTTAGTTTCTCATCTAGACAGTTAGTCACAAAGGAATCAATGTCACCTCGTGATATTTGTCCCTAAAGAGAATAAACTGTTTTGTACTAGTAGACCAATGCAGAACAAGGAGGAATTCCACACAAACTCTATGGTGTGAGGATTCTGTAATGGAAGGACCTTATAATGCCACTGTTTAAATAGTGGGGTCTGAGTTGAGTTATCTAAATCACCACTGCTACTGTAGCAGTAAAGGGCACCTACTCATCCCATCCTAAACTACCACAGCATCCTGAGGACAGATGCCGTCCTTCAGATGAGCTGGGTAATTGAGCAGTAAACAGGAATCCCTCCTAATAGGCAGGTACATGCCATCAGCCTGTTTCTTTGATAAGAAGACGAGCTTCCCGTTGACAGGGTCTTGTCAAACAGCATCTTACCAGGAACTCCCTAATATACCTTTTAGAGGGAGGAGCCCGAGCTCTGCTTGTTGCACTCTAGGTGATTGTAATACATGTTCTAATGAAGCAGACTGACCATAATAGACCGAAAGGGAAGTGTGTGTGTGTGTGCGTGTGCGCGCGCGTGTGAGTAAATTGGGGGGTCAATGAGGAGGAACTCAGGAGCTGGCTGCCACATCGTTAACCACTGTGGAGGAGAAACCCCTGCTGCCAGGAAGGTGTGAATAACCCCCATTCTCACCTTGGACCATCCCCAAGTGCCAAAGGCCTGCTGGGCAGCCACTTCACAGATGCCTGGGAAAGATCCAGGCAGAAACAACACAGACAGAGGGACACCTGGAAGTAGGGAGGGACACAAGGTAATGCATACAGTGACTTCGACATCCATTGTTTGGAATCCTTAGTTGTGGAACTGCCACGTCCGTTTGGGATATTACAACAACAAAGCAGTTACTGCGAACAACAAACAGTTTTTTTCCCCTCGGACACCATTTCAATTTTCTTTACCACGCTGCTCACTTCCGTTTGTACTCTCCTCAACACCATTTCGTCAACAAAATAATAACAGAGGGACTGGGTAGAACAGTGGCACTGGTTCCCTTAATGCAGATTCCATCTTTAAGGCCATGGTGTTTATATTTTAACTTGTGCTTTACCAAGTAGGGAACAACATGATTCATGTTTTTGACCCAGATTAGCGATGAAGTGGTTTAGTAGAGGGTTCTCCAAGAAGAGGGCTGTCGGAAGAGCACACCTGTCGGTTTATAAGCAATCCTTTCTTTATTTAGATCACTATTGCATAGTGTATATGACAGCCATATAGAATACCAGTTAAAAGTTTGGACAAACCTACTCATTCAAGGGTTTTTATTTCTTTAGACTATTTTCTACATTGTATAATAATAGTGAAGACATCAACACTATGAAATAACACATTTGGAATAATGAAGTAGCCAAAAAAGTGTTAAACATATCAAAATATATATTTTTATTTGAGATTCTTCGAAGTAGCCACCCTTTGCCTTGATGATAGCTTTGCACACTCTTGGCATTATCTCAACCAGCTTCATAAGGAAGTCACCTGGAATGCATTTCAATTAACCTTGTCAAAAGTTAAAAGTGGCAGAGGATAAGTTCTTTAGAGATTTTTTTTAACCCTCTATTTAACTAGGCAAGTCAGTTAAGAACAAATTCTTATTTACAATGACAGCCTAGGAACAGTGGGTTACCTGCATTGTTCAGAAGCAGAATTACATATTTTTACCTTGTCAGTTCCGGGAATCATTCTAGCAACCTTTTGGTTACTGGCCCAACCACTAAGCTACCTCCCTCCAAGTTACCAGTCACAGAAATTGCAGCCCAAATAAATGCTTCACAGAGTTCAAGTAACAGACACATCTCAACATCAACTGTTGAGAGGAGACTGCGTGAATCAGGCATTCATGGTCGAATTTCTGCAAAGAAACTACTACTAAAGGACACCAATAATAAGAAGAGACTTGCTGGGGCCAAGAAACACAAGCAATGGACATTAGTGGAAATCTGTCCTTTCATCTGATGAGTCCAAATTTGACATTTTTGGTTCCAACCGATGATCTCTGCATATGTGGTTCCCACCATGAAGTATGGAGGAGGAGGTTTGATGGTGTGGGGATGCTTGCTGGTGACACTGTCAGTGATTTATTTAGAATTCAAGACACACTTAACCAGTATGGCTACCACAGCATTCTGCAGCGATACACCATCCCTTCTGGTTTGCGCTTAGGGAATATAATTTGTTTTCCAACAGGACAATGACCCAACAAACCTTCAGGCTGTGTAAGGGCTATTTGGCCAAGATGGAGAGTGATGGAGTGCTGCATCAGATGACCTGACCTCCACAATCACCTGACCTCAACCCAATTGAGATTGTTTGGGATGAGTTGGACTGCAGATAGAAGAAAAAGCAGCCAACAAGTGCTCAGCATATGTGGGAACTCCTTCAAGACTGTTGGAAAAGCATTCCAGGTGAAGCTGGTTGAGAGAATGCCAAGAGTGTGCAAAGCTGTTATCAAGGCAAAGGGTGGCTACTTTGAAGAATCTCAAATATAAAATATATTTTGATTTGTTTAACTCTTTTTTAGTTACTACATGATTCAATATGTTATTTCATAGTGTTGATGTTATCATTATATAAATATAGAAAAACCCTTGAATGAGTAGTAGTACTTTTGACTGGTACTGTATATAGATATCTATAAATGGTTCTAGTTGCTACAGGATTGCAAGTTGAAGAGAGACAAAGACCAAGAGATTCAAACAAATTCATTACATCATTCCAGTACAGACAATGGTCTATTTCCAAACGTGTGACATTATCATTCACCAGTATCCTTGACTAGATAAAATGTCAATGATAGGGTATCTCATCCTGTCAAAGTTAAAGGGAGTGTCTGTGTGTCTCAGTAGCCACCCTGAGGTTTGTCAAGGGAAGCTGGAGCCACGCACCTATCTCTGATCACTTGATTGAGTGCTGTTTTTAGAAACTCTGCATCCTGCTCCATGTCCCCCCACCTTTTCCTATTACTGATACCTTTGTCATTCATTCTGTTCAAGGGAGGTTAAGTGCTAGGGATGTTAGGCTTATGATGAGCTACGTATGATAACACAGTTGCAACTGATACTGAGGAGAGAGAGGGACAGATCAGTCTCACAGTCTCACTCCTAATGAAGCCCTGTGTGTTTCACAGGGCGCTGGTTCACTGTCTTTGGGCTCATTACACTCATAATGGCAAGGATGTAAAGTGGAAATCTTTCCAACAGGGAGGGATGGCTAGGCTGTTTAAATACAGGGTCTTGGTGTATTGCATTTCTCAAAATACAGAATATGAATTGTGTCATCTGAAATATGTGATGACAATTCTCATTTGTCAAGTTTTACACATGCTGGAACATTAATGTGCTATCATTTTTTGGGGTAAATCAATTAAAACATATCTGTCATTATCCACTAAACATATCATTCCATTAAGTCATTCCATTTTTGCTTATGCAATCCAGATTTTCCCAGTTCTCTTTGAGCTTTGGTTTAATTTCTTGAGTGCATACTTTGGTTGTTAGTGACCCAGCATTCTACCACAAAATACAACATTCTAACTTAATAAAGTGTACATCTGTTTCTTTAGTTTTTCATTAATGCATGAACTATTTAGAATTCTGTTGATTTGTTTCATGAAAAGAGAAGCTGCATTGGGGATCTGATTGAATTATATCTCTTTCCCACAAGCTGTTGTCTCCGTGTACATTTTGCCCCCCTGTCCTTCCCTTTGGAACTGTCTGTGGGAAAAGCCATCCAGCTAGCAGGGTAGAGAAAGCATTGAAATTGGTAATTCAATTTCACTGTATTGCAATGAGCAGAGAGAGAGGGAGTGGCGAAGGGGGAAGAGAGAGAGGCGGGGGAGAGAGAGAAAGAGAGAGAGAGAGAGAGATGCAATATTGGTATATTATATGACACTTTGTTGACTGCAGTAGTCTGAAGAATGATGATGATCTTATGTCCAAACAATCAAGACATTACACTTCACTATAAAACTCGCAAAGATCTTTTATTTTAGCGAACAGGAATGAGTAAGTCAGCAGCACAGAGAATGGCGACGGGCCATGTTGCAGCATGGCTCTACTTGTGCAGTTGCTGAGAGAAGGTAACTGGGCCCTGTCAACAGTAACGCTCCTCTGTCCCTAAGTGTAGAAGAGCCCTGATAACAGCCAGCATGTGGGTGAGAGGTGCCGTTAGAGCAGACAGGGCTGAGCTCCAGCCTCACGCCACCGGGGTGTTACCTCTCCCCCTAACCTCCTCCCTCTACCCCCACTGCTATCTCCTGTGCCTCTTTAATGAGCCCAAGTGTCAAAACAGGGATGATGAATAGAAAGTGCCCATGTACAGATGCAGTGTGATAAGTAGGGAGGAGCAATGGTGTGTGTGTGTGTGCGTGCGTGCGTGCGTGTGCACGTGGAATGTGGGTGTGTTTGTGTGTGTGGAGGACAGAGACTCGAGAGGAGGTGTGCAGATCAAAGGTGGTTCTACTTTGGAGTTTGATTAAACTGTGGACCTGTAATATGGACCCACTAAGTCCTTTACCATCCCACAACAACAATGGGCTTCCTGAAGCTTTGGAGGAATGCCACAAAAAGCTGTCTCCAATCAGTCTGTCTGCATGTGGCATGTATGGGAGCCTACAGGTCTACCTGAACCATTGTAACCAGAGTCTATACTTTGAAACAATCATGGTGAGCGAGTGGGATTACTAGAATGGTGCCTGTGAGGTACTGTAGTAAATATGTGTGGTTTGTTGCAAAGCTGAGTAAAATCTCCTAATAAACTAAGAACAGTAGTAGACTGTAGTATACTATGACCCCAGCCTCAGGCTATTCCAGAGGCTGGGGTCATAGTAACTAAAGGCTGCTTCTCCATGCCTCTTGGTCCTAGGCTTTGGGGTAGTTAAAAGGCCAGTGCCAGAGTACCTGAGGGACCTACTGGGTACACAATTAAAAAGCATGTCTGACATGTGTTGGGGAGCACAATTGTGGATTGATTTCAAAACCAATAGAATAATCTTACAATTTATTCTAAAACTCACAGGCAGCTAGTGCAGACACTTTAAAACCGGTGAAACGTGTGCTCTCAATCTGGTCTTCGTCAGTACTAGTGCTGCAGCATTCCGTATGTTTTGCAGTTGACCAATGGTCTTCTTGGGTAGACCAGACAGGAGAGCATTACAGTAGTCAAGCCTGCTTATAATAAAATCATGGATGAGTCTCTCTGTATTAGCCTTAGAGAGAAGCAGCCCATCTGCTTGACAATGTTCCTCAGGTGGTAAAAAGCTATTTTGGTCAAATTCCTAATGTGTGTTTTGAAACTGAGTTAATATGTCACGACTTCCGCCGAGGTCGGCCCTTCTCCTTGTTCGGGTGGTGTTCGGCGGTCGACGTCACCGGCTTTCTAGTCACTACCGATCCATTTTTCTGTTTAGTTTAGTTTTGTCTGATTACACGCACACCTGTTTTACATTCCCTCATTACATTCCCTATTTAACCATCTGACATACATTTCTGTTCTGTCTGTGATTGTTTATGTCGTTAGTGGTTGTGTTTGTGTTAGAGTTTTGTTGTATGATCCATTTTGGAATTTTGCTTTATTCTTTGAGTAAACTCAGTTGGATTACTCCATACCTGTGTCCTGCGCATGACTCCGCTTTCACTCTGCACCCAAACGCTGACATAATAATCTAAAATGACAGCTAGGTTTTATACCTTGTGTTTTATCTTTATAGCCTATGAATTAAAATGTGCGGTTCTCTCTCTGCGCTTTGGCTCCAGCAATAAGTACCTCAGTCTTATCTTGATTTAGCTGGAGGAAGTTGTGAGACATCCAAGTATTTAAATCATCAATACAGTCTAATAATTTATCCGTGGAGCTAAAATCCTTTGGTGACACAGAGATGTAAAGTTGTGTGTCGTCTGTGTAGCAGGGAAAATCAAACCTGTGCTTTCTGATAATGCTGCCACGGGGTAACATATATAAACTGAACAGTAATGGACCCAAAATCAAACCTTGTGGAAAGCCACGTCATATCAATTTTCTTTGAGTTATGTTCACCAAGGGTGACAAAAAAATAGATTGGTTAAATAGGTCCTAAACCAATTTAGAACTGGCCCGGAGAAGCCAATCCATCTCTCCAGTCTGTCTAGAAGGACATCGTAGTCAACAGTGTCAAATGCAGCACATAAATCCAAGAACACAAGGACAGATAGCTTCTAGGCCTCTGTGTTTTTTTTATACAGTTGCCACTTAAATCATTTAGCTGTTTAAAAAACAATTTCTCCAGAATTTGAGTTAAGAATGGAAGGTTAGAGATGCTGAAGAATCTAGATGACATTTCGTCAGAAGGGGTTTCACCATAGCAAGTTAGTGCAGTGGTAAAAGTAACTGAACAGGGAGTGATTAACAATAATAGCAAAAGTTTTTATTGTCACGCAAACAAGTACAGTGAAATGCCTTTCTTGCTTGCTCTTAGCAAGAATGCATTAATCAATATCAGTAGTACTATAAAATATTTATAAAAAGTCTTACTTAGAACAAAAATAAAACAAAAACACAAAAGAAATTGAAATATGAAGAACAAGAGAAAGTAAGCTATACTGAACAAAAATATAAACGCAACACAACAATTTCACTGATTTTACTGGAGTTACAGTTCATATCAGAAAATCATTCAATTGAAATACATTCATTAGGCCCTAATCTATGGATTTCACATGACTGAGCAAGGGTGCAGCCACGGCTGGGCCTGGGAGGGTATAGGCCCACCCCACTTGGGAGCCAGGCCAACCCACTGAGGAGCCAGGCCCAGCCAATCCTAATTAGTATTTCCCCATAAAAGGGCTTTTGTACAGACAGAAATGCTCCTCAGTTTCATCAGCTGTCTGGTGGCTGGTCTCAGATGTTCCTTGAGAGGAATAAGCTTTTTGTGCTTGTGGAAAATTTCTGGGATCTTTTGTTTCAGCTCATGAAACATGGGACCAACACTTTACATGTTGCGTTTCTATTTTCTCTTTCAGTATATATACGTACAGGGTTAGTTCCAGGGTCAGTTTTCCAGCGTCATATTTACAATGTGCAGGGATACTGGAGTGGTAGGGTTAGACATGTATAGCTGTAAGGTGACATAGAATCGGGATATATGGTAAACAGAGTAGCAGCAGCGTATATGATGATTGTATGTGAGTGTGTGTGTGTGTGCGTGTACCATACGTAGAGTCAGTATGAATGTGTGTGCGTGTTGTGTGTGTGAGCAAATTAAGTGTGTGTGTGTGCGTGCGTGCGTGTTTGTGTGTTGAGTGAGTGAGTGTGTGTGAGTGAGTGTGCAATCAGTGCAAAACCCAAAAAATGTAATAGAAGGGTCAATGCAGATATTCGATGTATCCATTTGACCTATTTAGCAGTCTTAAGGCTTAGGGATAGAAACTGTTCAGGAGCCTGTTGGTGTCAGACGTAGCTAGCTCTGGTACCACTTGCCGTGCAGAAGCGAAGAGAACAGTCTATGGCTTGGGTGGATGGAGTTTTTAACAATTTTCCGGTCATTTATTTCACACCACCTGATATAGAGGTCCTGGATGGCACGGAGTGCAGCCCCAGTGATGTACTGGGATGTCCGTACCACCCTCTGTAGCACCATGCGATCGAGGGAGGTGCAGTTGCCATGCCAAGCAGTTATGCAGCCAGTCAAGATGCCCTTAATGGTGCAACTGTATAACTTTTTGAGGATTTGAGGGCACGTACAAAATCTTAATATTTACATGAATTCCGATTATTTCCAGGAATACACAACATCCTGAAATATATGTAAATGGTATCTTTGTTAGAAAGAATATTATTGTTCCCTTGACGGATTGATGCTGAACGTTAAAAAAAGTCCCAACTTACCCCACTCTCCTTTACACCATAAGCCCTGAAAGAAGAAAATGAATCAGATTATCCCCACTCTTCCATGAGAAGTTAACATTACCAAGAACTCAGTCCTGAAAGGAAAAGTGTCTTTTAGTATTTGTTTCATTAGTTCACTGTTGAAACAGTCCCAAAATGTTTTTCATGTCAGCAATCAAGTTTTCAAGATATAGATCTTTCAAAATACAGAGACTGTGACACTTTCTGCATTTTGAATGTTTTATCTTGAAAACTGATGTGCAAAACATGTTTAACTGTTCTAAACTTGATGACAGTTCTAAACTTGATATGAAGGCATGGTGTGTGGGTGGAGACTAGAGAATTATTGAGGGAACACTGGAGAGCCTCTGTGTATAACAAGTCCGGTAGAGGATATCCTGGATAGAGGGTTTGGCCCGTGTCCTGAGCCTGTCGCAAATAAAAAGTATTAATAATTCATCAGAAGGAGCCCCACTTAAGTGCTGGGGAAGTTCCTTAAATTAAAGACAAAACAAAATGAACAGTTTAGTTTGTGTGTGCATGCGCATGGATTTGTGTGAGTGTGTGCGAGAGAGAGAGCTGCTGCTGCTACATGCTGTCTATTATCTATGCATAGTCACTTTACCCCTGCCTACATGTACAAATTACCTTTAGTAACCTGCACCCCCGCACATTGACTCAGTACCGGTACCCCCTGTATATAGCCTCAGTATTGTTATTTTACTGTGTTAGTCAATCATTTCTTACCATTTCACCGTAAGGTTGTATTCGAATGTGACAAGTACAATTTGATTTGAGTTTATTTGATTTTTGAGAGAGAGAGAGAGATGGAGAAACCGAGAAAACAATCCCTTGTCCATACAAAGACAAAGACTTGGGCAGGCGTTTCAAACACTAATTAACCAATAAATGAGGCTAGTGACAGTGTGAAAAGACACTGTGAATGGAGCAGGGAAAGGTGGATGGCAGTTATTATATTTCTCTCTGGAGACTGGTGTTCCCAGAGGCTGTAATTGATTTAGATGGATCAGCAGTGGGGTTCCCACAGCCCGCATCTGTTTGTTCTCCAACAGCAAACCCCATTGAGCAGACTGGCCCTCTCCACAAACAACAGGGGTGAGAAAACAAAAATAACTACAAAACCCGGGTGGAAGAGAGCAAAAGGACATCATTTGATCGTTTTCCAGCCCCTCCCCACACTCCCTTATTTTAAGGACCAGTAGACTTTATTCTTAGGCCTCTGTTTATTCTCAGGCCTCTATTTGAGTCTTGTTTTACTGAGTTTTTACCTACAATCCCATTTATAGCCTGTTACAGTCTGACATTTTCGACGTAGCTTTAATAAAAAAGAAATAAAGGAATCTCAGAGCACAGTCATTTCAATGCAAAGGCAAACAGGGTCAACTCCCCAGTGAATGAACAACATTTTAAGTCACAATTTGCATTTGTTTCATGTAATAATTTGTATGATATTGATTAAATGAAGCCTGTGGTGCATTGATTATGAAAGAACGGTGTGCAACGTTGAACCCTCTTTTCCCACTTTGAGGATAACACAGTGCCACCGACGAGGCCCACTACCAAGGACTGTGGACTCTCCTTCTCCGTGGACAACCTGAGTAAGACATTTAAACGTGTAACCCTCACAGGGCTGCCGGCCCAGACGGCATACCTAGCCTCGTACTCAGAGCATGCGCAGACCAGCTGGCTGGTGTGTTTACGGACATATTCAATATCTCCCTATCCCAGTCTGCTATCCCCACATGCTTCAAGATGGCCACCATTGTTCCTGTACACAAGAAGGAAAAGTAACTGAACTAAATGACTCCCCGTAGCACTCACTTCTGTCATCATAAAGTTCTTTGAGAGACTAGACAAGGATCATATCACCTCCACTTGACCTGTCTCCCTAGACCCACTTCAATTTGCTTTCCGCCCCAATAGGTGCAAAGACGATGCAAACGCCATCACACTGGACACTGCCCTTTCCCATCTGGACAAGAGGAATATCTATGAAAGAATGCTGTTCATTGACTATAGCTCAGCATTCAACACCATAGTACCCTCCAAGCTCATCATTAAGCATGAGGCCCTGGGTCTCAACACCGCCCTGGGCAATTGGGTCCTAGACTTCCTGATGGGCCGCCCCCAGTTGGTGAAGGTAGGAAGCAACATCTCCACTTTGCTGATCCTCAACACTGGGGCCCCACAAGGGTGCATGCTCAGCCCCCTCCTGTACTCCCTGTTCACCCATGACTGCGTGGCCACAGCGGAGATTGGAGTATCTGTCCATTGGACCACTTTAAGCTGTATACTCCATAGAGCTGGGCTTTACGGAAGAGTGGCCGGAAAAAAGCCATTGCTAAAAGAAAAAAATAAACAAACACGTTTGGTATTTAAATAAAATCAAATCAAATGTATTTATATAGCCCTTCGTACATCAGCTGATATCTCAAAGTGCTGTACAGAAACCCAGCCTAAAACCCCAAACAGCAAGCAATGCAGGTGTAGAAGCACGGTGGCTAGGAAAAGGCCAAAACCTAGGAAGAAACCTAGAGAGGAACCAGGCTATGTGGGGTGGCCAGTCCTCTTCTGGCTGTGCCGGGTGGAGATTATAACAGAACATGGCCAAGATGTTCAAATGTTCATAAATGACCAGCATGGTCGTATAATAATAAGGTAGAACAGTTGAAACTGGAGCAGCAGCACGGTCAGATGGACTGGGGACAGCAAGGAGTCATCATGTCAGGTAGTCCTGGGGTATGGTCCTAGGGCTCAGGTCCTCCGAGAGAGAGAAAGAAAGAGAGAATTAGAGAGAGCATATGTGGGGTGGCCAGTCCTCTTCTGGCTGTGCCGGGTGGAGATTATAACAGAACATGGCCAAGATGTTCAAATGTTCATAAATGACCAGCATGGTCGAATAATAATAAGGCAGAACAGTTGAAACTGGAGCAGCAGCACGGCCAGGTGGACTGGGGACAGCAAGGAGTCATCATGTCAGGTAGTCCTGGGGCATGGTCCTAGGGCTCAGGTCCTCCGAGAGAAAGAAAGAGAGAAGGAGAGAATTAGAGAACGCACACTTAGATTCACACAGGACACCGAATAGGACAGGAGAAGTACTCCAGATATAACAAACTGACACTAGCCTCACCGACACATAAACTACTGCAGCATAAATACTGGAGGCTGAGACAGGAGGGGTCAGGAGACACTGTGGCACCATCCGAGGACACCCCCGGACAGGGCCAAGCAGGAAGGATATAACCCCACCCACTTTGCCAAAGCACAGCCCCCACACCACTAGAGGGATATCTTCAACCACCAACTTACCATCCTGAGACAAGGCTGAGTATAGCCCACAAAGATCTCCGCCATGGCACAACCCAAGGGGGGGTGCCAACCCAGACAGGATGACCACATCAGTGAATCAACCCACTCAGGTGACGCACCCCTTCCAAGGACGGCATGAGAGAGCCCCAGTAAGCCAGTGACTCAGCCCCTGTAATAGGGTTAGAGGCAGAGAATCCCAGTGGAAAGAGGGGAACCGGCCAGGCAGAGACAGCAAGGGCGGTTCGTTGCTCCAGAGCCTTTCCGTTCACCTTCCCACTTTTTACCTAAAGGCATGAGGGAGACTCCCCAAACATATGGAAGAAGGTACTCTGGTCAGATGAGACTAAAATTTATCTTTTTGGCCATTAAGGAAAGCTCTATGTCTGACGCAAACACACCTCTCATCATCCCGAGAATACCATTTTACCGTTTTTCATAGGCAGGGACTGGGAAACTGGTTAGAATTGAAGGAATGATGGATGGCGCTAAATACAGGGAAATTCTTGAGGGAAACCTGTTTCAGTCTTCCAGAGATTTGAGACTGGGACAGAGGTTCACCATCCAGCAGGACTGCTAAAGTAACACTTGAATGGTTTAAGAGGAAACCTTTAAAATGTCTTGGAATGGCCTAGTCAAAGCCAATTGAGAATCTGTGGTATGACTTAAAGAGTGCTGTTCACCAGCAGAACCCATCCAACTTGAAGGAGCTGGAGCAGTTTTGCCTTGAAGAATGCACGCTCAAGTGTTTTGTTTTTTGTCTTATTTTTTGTTTGTTTCACAGTAACAAATATTTTGCATCTTCAAAGTGGTAGGCATGTTGTGTAAATCAAATGATGCAACCCCCCCAAAAAATCAATTTTATTTCCAGGTTGTAAGGCAACAAAATAGGAAAAATGCCAAGGGGCGTGAAAACTTTCTCAAGCCACTGTAAGGCAAGGAAAAGTAGAAATCCCTTTGCGGCACCTCTCCTCAGACTCTCCTACAACTCTTGTCAGTCTGAATAGGCCCTTGACTATCAGCAGAGGTGGGCAAACATCTGACCTGCTACTTTTCACAGCAATTCACAGGAATCTTATTCAACAGACTCAGCCAGTTGAATAAGAGGTGCAAAAAACAAACTTATTAAAGAACGTTCCTCCATACTCTTCCAAAAAAGAGAGTCCACATTAGCTCAGTATTAACCCATTCACAACACATCGACCACAAATGGTGTTGACACCATCACCAATTGAGCATGTAGTTGTCATTTGGCACATGTAAGCTAAACAGTGACGCCAAGCAAGAGCAAATAGAGCCGTAGTGGAAAGATGGTATCTGAGCCCCTAAGCCACCAAATTCCTTGCATGAGCTCAGTCTGATAGTAGGACACTCAAGCCTGTCACTTTTTAATCCCCTCCAAGATCCTTCTCGCACGCCACGTCGCCTTAAAAAGAGCAACAAACCACTGGCACCAAAAGTGGACAGGACAAATAATTCCTGCTTCCGGTCCCCCAAACACCAGATGGGTTCTTGAACATGTGTGTGTGTCCTGGCTCTTGACAATGTATTGAATGTTGAGACAAATGTTTACTTTAAGCTCTTGGGAACAATAATGTTTAAATCAAATTCATAAAGGTTTGAGTGTCCTATACTGAATAAGGCTGTAATAAAATGATGTCTCCATCAACTTGCCCATTGACTACCCACGGGGTCACCCAACCATACTGATATGTAAGGATTTGCTCCCATACTTCAACCCAGACAAGAATACCTTGTGGCATTCTCAAGGACTTGGACAGCTTTTTGTGTGTTATTTTCTCTCCCAAGTATGGCTTTATGGTGTCTAAGAGCTTTTGCATTCAAATGAGTCTATCTCTTTTTTCTCACACTTTGGCCAAAGCCAGCTGGTTGGTGGACAAAGGCCTGATGCACAGGTGTCCACTGAGTGAATTAAGGGTTCTCTAGCTTTTAAATTTAGTTTTATAGCTATTTCAACCCAGGCAACGCTTGTTTAAGTTTCAATAAGGAGATGTGATGGAACACTGGGACTCTTGTATCAGTTTGAGGGTGCATTCACAAACACATGACCAACATCAATCACTGATGAATTGTAGGCCTGCTACAACAATGAACGATTGTCACTGATGCTGTGACATCCTATATGTTTCATCATCTTATGCAATCTTGTTATTTCTCTCAGCAACAAGATCCTTCAGTCCACAAAAAGGATGCAGTATTGCCAGAGGGACATCCATCATTTTGTGGAAAGGTGGCTTTTATTTTAGTGTGGCACTTAAAATTCTGCCTGATTCTTCTGGTTCAGCGCCTCATGTGCAGACAGTAGTTCTTTCTAGGCGACTGATGAGGTCATTCTGTCCTGGGAAAGTTAAGTTATCCCTTTAAATCAACAAATGATGCCGACCTCTGCTGAGTATATGAATGTGCCTGGTGGCAGATGGCAGCGTTCCATAACCCATAGACTTAGAGCACTAATCCCCAAGGGGGATCACGCATCCCTGGGTCATCAGTTGCTCACACCAAGGAAGAGGGGGAGAGTGAGAGAAAAAGATATAGAGGACTCTTGTTCGTCCTTAATCCCCCAAATTGAGCAAATACATTTTAGAGTTCTGCATATGCAAAAGGGGGGACTTAAGACTCTCCCCAACCCTGATTAGGCCTCTATCTTATCAGCCGCCGGTTGATAGGGATGTCCATGAATAATTACGGACACCCAAGTAGAATTCTTTTACCCACTTGTCTTTTTGACAGCTGCAGGCAAATTTGTAAAAAAAAAAATGTTTACCTTTATTTAACTAGGCAAGTCAGTTAAGAACAAATTCTTATTTACAATGACGGCTCTTTGGAAGACACACTCGAGAAGTATCCCAAATAAACAGGAATCATAAGTCTATCCCAAAAAAACAAGAGTGCTAAATCAAGGCCACCAATAGTGGTGCATCAATATCATGATTTAAAAAAGATTGTCACACTCCAGTTATGAATTATTTTACCATGTAGCAATGTCTGACACTCGTATCATGTAGGAGTCATGTATGTGAGTGTGTGTTGAGACATATCAGCTGCTGTCTCAATACAATCCAGAGCTCTCTGTGACTCAGCAGTTGAAGGAGTAATTCCTTCATCCCCCTTCTCTGAGAGAGCGGTTCTCACAGATTCACACCTCTCCATCTGGACTTGCCCCTTTCCAAATGTCAATCACAGCAGGGACCCCCAGTTTTCAACTGACATCAGGGACAAACCCATTTTAGAAGACTTTGAGGGGGCCTCCCGAGTGGCGCGGTGGTCTAAGGCACTGCATTGCAGTGATAGCTGTGCCACTAGAGATCCTGGTTCAGTCCAGGCTATGTCGCAGCCGGCCACAACCTTGAGACCCATGGAGGGGCGCATAATTGGCCCAGCGTCGTCCAGGTTAGGGGAGGGTTAGGCCGACCGGGATATCCTTGTCCCATCGTGCTGTGGCAGGCCGGGTGCATGCACACTGACACTGACACCAGGTGTATGGTGTTTCCTCCGACACATTGGCGCAGCTGGATACTGGGTTAAGCGGGCATTGTGACAAGGAACAGTGCGGCTTCGCTGGGACGTGTTTCAGACCTTCGTCTCTCCCAAGTCCATACAGGAGTTGCAGCTGTGGGGCAAGACTGTAACTACCATGAAATCGGGGAGAAAAAAGGGGTAAAAATATAATTTGTTGTTGTTTTTTGGCCCTCTCTTTCTAGATTCACTTTTTAGGATGTCAATCGTCAATCAGTGGAGGCACCTCGGAGGAGGTAGGGGAGGACCATCCTCCTCAGTGAATTTCATAAAAATGTAAATAGTAAAACATAAAAAATGCATCCTTTTTAGATATACTAAATATTTTCACATGGCACCAAATAATTTATTAAAACACACTGTTTTGCAATGAAGGTCTACAGTAGCCTCAGCAGCACTCTGTAGGGTAACACCATGGTGTAGCTGGAGGACAGCTACCTTGAATACAAAACCTAGTTCTCACTATGCTCTCACCACTGTTCTCACCCACTTCCATAGACTTACACAGTAATTGTGACAACTGCGGGAGGACGTCCAACTTATCAGAGCTCCTGCAGCATTAACTGACATGTTGTCCATCAAATCACAGAATCAGAGAATGAATCCAGTACTGAAAGCATAAACTACAGCTAGCTAGCACTGCAGTATGTAAAATGTGGTGAGAAGTTGACTCAAAGAGAGAGAAAGACAATAGCTGAACAGTTTTGAACAAATTAATTTCTTCCAAAATTAAGGAGAAGCGAGAGAACTATATTTATTGTATTTTTTTAAACTTTCAATTGCAAATGCAAGTCAGGGTAGGCTTTTGGTACTATTAAAAAAACATCCTGTGGCGTTCTGCATTAGCATCGAATAGCCCCCGTGAGATGCAACTTTTCAGGGAAGATAGGAACCAATACACACAGGCAGTTAGGAAAGCGAAGGCTAGCTTTTTCAAGCAGACATTTGCATCCTGTAGCACAAACTCAAAAGTTCTGGGACACTGTAAAGTCCATGGAGAATAAGAGCACCTCCTCCCAGCTGCCCGCCGCACTGAGGCTAGGAAACACTGTCACCACTGATAAATCCACTATAATTGAGAATTTCAATAAGCATTTTTCTACAGCTGGCCATGCTTTCCACCTGGCTACCCCTACCCCGGTCAACAGCCCTGCAACACCCACAGAAACTCACCCAAGCCTCCCCCAATTTCTTCAACCAAATCCAGATAGCTGATGTTCTGAAAGAGCTGCAAAATCTGGACCCCTACAAATCAGCCGGGCTAGACAATCTGGACCCTCTCTTCTAAAATGATCTGCCGAAATTGTTGCAACACCTATTATTAGCCTGTTCAACCTCTCTTTTTCGTATTGTCTGAGATTCCCAAAGATTGGAAAGCTGCCGCGGTTATCCCCGTCTTCAAAGGAGGAGACACTCTAGACCCAAACTGCTACAGACCTACAGTGGGGAGAACAAGTATTTGATAACCTGCAAAATTGGCAGTGTTTCCTACTTACAAAGCATGTAGAGGTCAAAAATCCAGAAAATCACATTGTATGATTTTTAAGTAATTAATTTGCATTTTATTGCATGACATAAGTATTTGATACATCAGAAAAGCAGAACTTAATATTTGGTACAGAAACTTTTTGTAACGATCGTTGTCCTCCTCGGATGAGTAATAGGAAGGATCAGACCAAAACGCAGCATGGTAAGTGTCCATGTTCATTTTAATAAATAAACTGAACACTGCAATAACCAAAAAACAACAAAGAGAGAGTGAATGAAGCAAAACAGTTCTGTAGGGTGAAGACACACAACCATACCAGGCCAAACCCAGAAATACAAACATAGAACAAAAACATAGAATGCCCACCCCAACTCACGCCCTGGCCAAACCAAAAATAGAGACATAAAAAAGGAACTAAGATCAGGACGGGACACCTTTGTTTGCAATTACAGAGATCATACGTTTCCTGTAGTTCTTGACCAGGTTTGCACATACTCCAGCAGGGATTTTGGCCCACTTCTCCAGATCCTTCAGGTTTCAGGGGCAGTCGCTGGGCAATACGGACTTTCAGCTCCCTCCAAAGATGTTATATTGGGTTCAGGTCTGGAGACCTGGACCTTGAGATGCTTCTTACGGAGCCACTCCTTAGTTGCCCTGGTTGTGTGTTTTGGGTCGTTGTCATGCTGGAAGACCCAGCCACGACGCATCTTCAATGCTCTTACTGAGGGAAGGAGGTTGTTGGCCAAGATCTCGCGATACAGGGCCCCATCCTTCCTCCCCTCAATACGGTGCAGTCGTCCTGTCCCCTTTGCAGAAAAGCATCCCCAAAGAATGATGTTTCCACCTCCATGCTTGTACTCATCCTTCTTCTTCCTCCAAACACGACGAGTGGAGATTAGACCAAAAAGCTCTATTTTTGTCTCATCAGACCACATGACCTTCTCCTATTCCTCCTCTGGATCATCCAGATGGTCATTGGCAAACTTCAGACAGGCTCTCTGGTCTTGGCCATTGTGGAGAAGTTGGAGTCTGTTTGATTGAGTGTGTGGACAGGTGTCTTTTATACAGGTAACGAGTTCAAACAGGTGCAGTTAATACAGGTAATGAGTGGAGAACAGGAGGGCTTCTTAAAGAAAAACTAACAGGTCTGTGAGTACCGGAATTCTTACTGGTTGGTAGGTGATTCAATTCTTATGTCATGCAATAAAATAAATTACTTGATTTTCTGGATTTTTGTTTTAGATTCCGTCTCTCAGTTGAAGTGTACCTATGATAAAAAATTACAGACCTCTACATGCATTGTAAGTAGGAAAACCTGCAAAATTGGCAGTGTATCAAATACGTGTTCTCCCCACTGTATATCTATCCTACCCTGCCTTTCTAAGGTCTTTGAAAGCCAAGTTAACAAACAGATTACTGTCCATTTCGAATCCCACCGTACCTTCTCCGCTATGCAATCTGGTTTCAGAGCTGGTCATGGGTGCAGCTCAGCCACGCTCAAGGTCCTAAACGATATCTTAATCAATAAGAGACATTACTGTGCAGCCGTATTCATCGACCTTGCCAAGGCTTTCTACTCTGTCAATCACCACATTCTTATCGGCAGACTCAACAGCCTTGGTTTCTCAAATGACTGCCTCGCCTGGTTCACCAACTACTTCTCTGATAGAGTTCAGTGTGTCAAACCGGAGGGCCTGTTGTCCGGACCTCTGGCAGTCTCTATGGGGG
The DNA here is from genome assembly GCF_002021735.2 of Oncorhynchus kisutch. NCBI lineage: Eukaryota > Metazoa > Chordata > Actinopteri > Salmoniformes > Salmonidae > Oncorhynchus > Oncorhynchus kisutch. The sequence continues at coordinate 25,611,853 of NC_034198.2, read as the reverse complement.
TGCCACAGGGTTAAATTCTCAGGCCGACTCTCTCGGTATACATCAATGATGTCACGCTTGCTGCTGGTGATTCTCTGATCCACCTCTACGCAGACGACTCCATTCTGTATACCTCTGGCCCTTCTTTGGACACTGTGTTAACTAACCTCCAGACGAGCTTCAATGCCATACAACTCTCCTTCCGTGGCCTCCAACTGCTCTTAAATGCAAGTAAAACTAAATGCATGCTCTTCAACCATTCACTGCCCGCACCTGCCTGCCCGTCCAGCGTCACTACTCTGGACGGTTCTGACTTAGAATATGTGGACAACTACAAATACCTAGGTGTCTGGTTAGACTGTAAACTCTCCTTCCAGACTCACATTAAGCATCTCCAATCCAAAATTAAATCTGTAATCAGCTTCCTATTGCAGCAAAGCATCCTTCACTCAAACTGACCATCCTACCGATCCTCGACTTCGGCGACGTCATTTACAAAATAGCCTCCAACAAACACTCTACTCAACAAATTGGAGGCAGTCTATCACAGTGTTATCCGTTTTGTCACCAATGTCCCATATACTACCCACCACTGCGACCTGTATGCTCTCGTTGTCTGGCCCTCGCTTCATACTCGTCGCCAAACCCACTGGCTCCAGGTTATCTAAAAATCTATGCTAGGTAAAGCCCCGCCTTATCTCAGCTCAATATGATGTAATAGAAAAAAACAAGGCCATGCTCATATAAAAAATCTTAAACGGCACCGACTGTCACTGTCATCAATAAAGCAGTGTTGAAATAAACAACCATTTCCACATTACAAGTTACGCTGTGTCAAAACTAAAGGACAATTAACCTACTTTACAGGACCTTTTATAAGACTACATAAGTACTTTTATTAGACTAACCACACATGCATTCCACATCTAAAACATTGTGTTGTTCTTGCGTAGGGATAAAGCAATGGTCTTTAAAAACCTATGACCTTCTAAGCTAAACTTTGACCCATGATAAAGCACACCGAGTCCTGATCAACTCAGCTTTTTCTGTGTAAATCTGTGAGTTGTATGTGCCACCTGCTATATAGATCAATGATAGGCCTACAGAGATCCATAAACTATATTTTACCATAACATGTGGTCAATTTAGTAAGATTGGCTTGACTGTCATTTGAAGAGGCTCAGTCTAGCCCATAGAGATCCTATTAAATTACTATGTCATAAATCCTATGTCATAAATCCTCAAAGTAACATAATGGGGTGAAGATTGCAGCCATCTTGGTCAAGTAGAAATCCAAAACCACTCTAATTGGAATTAATGGCAAATCCAAAACCAGTCTAATTGAAATGAATGGCAGTGGTGCCTATGTGATACATTTGATGCTTTTACTTATGCAGTAAATAAAAGTATGTCAGAATCAGAATCAGATTTTGAATGTGAGAATCAGAAAGAGATCAATGTGACTCACACATTGACACTAGTATTTGTTATTCAGACACATTTAACTCCTACATGATGTAGTGTTGTGGCATCTCACTTGTCGTGATGTGTGTTTTGTTCTATATTTGTATTTTAATCCCAGCCCCTGTCCCCGCAGGAGGCCTATTGCCTTTTGGTAGGCCATAATTGTAAATAAGAATGTGTTCTTAACGACTTGCCTAGTTAAATAAAGGTAAAAAAAAACTGATGAAATGATGAAAGGCTTTGAGGTGTTATTGGCCACCAGCAGGCTTTTGGCATTCTAGAAAAAACAACCTGAGCACTGGTGTGTGTCTCCCCCCTGTGTTTAATGAGGAACTAGGTGACCCCTTGAGGCTCCACTGACTCAAGTTTCAAATATTAATAGCACATGCACAAGTACAGTGAAATGCCTTTCTCACAAACTCAAAACCCATCAATGCAATAATCAATAACAATGTATTACTAGAAAAAAATAAAATAAAGTAAGTATACTATATACAGGAAATATTTAAAAAGTCCATTGCAATACCATATTTACATGTGCAGGGATACTGGAGTGATGGAGATACAGTTGAAATCGAAAGTTTCCATAAACCTTAGCCAAATACATTTAAACTCAGTTTTTCACAATTCCTGACATTTAATCCTAGTAAAAATTCCCTGTCTTATGTCAGTTAGGATCACCACTTTATTTTAAGAATGTGAAATGTCAGAATAATAGTAGAGAGAAGGATTTATTTCTGCTTTTATTTCTTTCATCACATTCCCAGTGGGTCAGACGTTTACATACATTCAATTAGTATTTGGTAGCATTGCCTTTAAATTGTTTAACTTGGGTCAAACGTGTCAGGTAGCCTTCCACAAGCTTCCCACAATAAGTTGGGTAAATTTTGGCCCATTCCTCCTGACAGAGCTGGTGTAACTGAGTCAGGTTTGTAGGCCTCCTTGCTCGCACACGATTTTTAATTTCTGCCCACAAATTTTCTATGGGATTGAGGTCAGGGCTTTGTGATGGTCAATCCAATACCTTGACTTTGTTGTCCTTAAGCCATTTTGCCACAACTTTGGAAGTATGCTTGGGGTCATTGTCCATTTGGAAGACATATTTTCGACCAAGCTTTAAGACTGATGTCTTGAGATGTTGCTTCAATATATCCACATATTTTTCCTTCCTCATTAAGCCATCTATTTTGTGAAGTGCACCAGTCGCTCCTGCAGCAAAGTTAAATCAAATCAAAGTGTATTTGTCATGTTCGCCGAATACAACAGGTGTAGACTTTACAGTGAAATGCTTACTTACAGGCTCTAACCAATAGTGCAAAAGGGTGTTAGGTAAGTAAAGAAATTAAACAACAGTAAAAAGACAGGCTATATACAGTAGCGAGGCTATAAAAGTAGCGAGGCTACATACAGACACTGGTTAGTCAGGCTGATTGAGGTACATGTAGATATGGTTAAAGTAACTATGCATATATGATGAAAAGAGAGTAGCAGTAGCGTAAAAGAGGAGTGGCGGGACACAATGCAGATAGCCCGGTTAGCCAATGTGCGGGAGCACTGGTTGGTCGGCCCAATTGAGGTAGTATGTACATGAATGTTAGTTCAGGCTTTTGATAGTTAAAGTGACCATGCATATATGATAAACAGAGAGTAGCAGCAGCGTAAAAAAGGATCTCAGGACCCGCGCCAAATCTTTTTAGTTTCCTGAGGGGGAATAGGCTTTGTCGTGCCCTCTTCACAACTGTCTTGGTGTGCTTGGACCATTCTAGTTTGTTGTTGATGTGGACATCGAGGAACTTGAAACTCTCAACTTGCTCCACTACAGCCCCGTCGATGAGAGTGGGGGCGTGTTCGGTCCTCCATTTCCTGTCGTCCACAATCATCTCCTTAGTCTTGGTTACATTGAGGGAGAGGTTGGTACTCTGGCACCACACGGCCAGGTCTCTGACCTCCTCCCTATAGGCTGTCTCGTTGTTGTCGGTGATCAGGCCTACCACTGTTGTGTTGTCGGCAAACTTAATGTTGGTGTTGGAGTCGTGCCTGGCCATGCAGTCGTGGGTGAACAGGGAGTACAGGAGGGGACTGAGAACGCACCCCTGTGGAGCTCCAGTGTTGAGGATTAGCGTGGCAGATGTGTTGCTACCTACACTCACCACCTCATCACCAAAGCACCCCCACAACATGATGCTGCCACCCCTGTGCTTCACTGTTGGGATGGTGTTCTTCGGCTTGCAAGCCTCCCCCTTTTTTCCTCCAAACATAACAATGGTCATTATGGCCAAACAGTTCTATTTTTGTTTCATCAGACCAGAGGACATTTCTCCAAAAAGTACGTTCTTTGTCCCCATGTGCAGTTGCAAACCGTAGTCTGGCTTTTTTATGGCGGTTTTGGAGCAGTGGCTTCTTCCTTGCTGAGCGACCTTTCAGGTTATGTCGATATAGAACTTGTTTTACTGTGGATATAGATACGTTTGCACCTGTTTCCTCCAGCATCTTTACAAGGTCCTTTGCTGTTGTTCTGGGATTGATTTGCACATTTTGCACCAAAGGACGTTAATCTCTAGGGAACCGAACGCATCTCCTTCCTGAGCGTTATGACGGCTGGGTGGTCCCATGGTGTTTATACTTGCGTACTATTGTTTGTACAGATGAGTGTGGTAAGTTCAGGCGTTTGGAAATTGCTTCCAAGGATGAACCAGACTTTTGGAGGTCTACCAATTTATTTCTGAGGTTTTGGCTGATTTCTTTTGATTTTCCATGATGTCAAGCAAAGAGGCACTGAGTTTGAATGTAGGCCTTGAAATACATCCACAGGTACACCTCCAATTTAGATGTCAGTTAGCCTATCAGAAGCTTCTAAAGCCATGACATAATTTTCTGGAATTTTCCAAGCTGTTTATAGGCACAGTCAACTTAGTGTATGTAAACTACTGACCCACTGGAATTGTGATACAGTGAATTATAAGTGAAATAATCGGTTTGTAAACAATTGTTGGAAAAATTAATTGTGTCATGCACAAAGTAGATGTCCTAACCGACTTGCCAAAACTATAGTTTGTTAACAGGAAATTTGTGGAGTGGTTGAAAATCTAGATTTAATGACTCCAACCTAAGTGTATGTAAACTTCCGACTTCAACTATAGATATGTGTTGGGGTAAGGTGACTAGGCAACAGGATATAAGATAAACAGAGTAGCAGCAGCTTGCATGTGAGTGGGTGTGCGGGTGTGTTGAGTCAGTAGAAATGTATGTGCATATTATGTGTGAGTGAGCAAATGATGGAGTGAGTGTTTGTGTGTGTGTGTGTTGGAGTGACAGTGTGTGTTAGTGTGTAGGTCCCTGTGAGTGTGCATGGAGACAGTGCAAATAATGAAATAAAAGGTCAATAAAGATACAAGCTGTCCAGGAGCCTGTTGGTCTCAGATTTGATGAACCGGTACCTCTTGCTGTGAGGCAGCAGAAAACAATTGTCTATGGCTTGGGTGGTTGGTGCCTTTGATGATTTTCCGGGCCTTCTTTTCACACCACCTGATATAGAGGTCCTGGATGGCAGGGAGCTCAGCCCCAGTAATGTACTGGGATGTCCGCACAACCTTCTGTATTGCCATGCAATCGAGGGTGGTGTTATTTCCATACCAAGCAGTGATGCAGCCAGATCTCACTAGTACAGCTGTCGAACCTTTTCAGGATTTGAGGGCCCATGTCAAACTTTTTCAACCTCCTGAGGGGGAAGAGGCACTGCCTTCTTCACAACTGTGTGTGTGTGTGTGTTTGTTCCAGTTCACAGGACAGGACAATCTACCTCAAGAGGAAGGGAATCTCAACTGTTGTAAAAGTTTAAGGAAAAGCTCAGTATTGGAATAAAACATACTCAATTTCATTTTTTGCTAAACTTTTTCATTTTTTTGGCAATGATCCTTTTTGACTTTGCATAGGGGGTTAGAATAGTTACAAAAATAATAACAGCACAGGACAAGATAGTGGCAATACACATCTCCTTTGTTTTCCCCCACCTACTGTTATGTATTCTTGGGTATTTAAAATCTCTTTCGTGTCTACTGATTAAAGAACTAAACATGTTTTTACCGAACTGCTGCCTGTCGCCTTTTTTCATGTTAAAAGGAAAGGAAGTGGAGAAAGGACATAGGGATCCACTCCAACGTTTGCTGGCCACACTAGAATCGGAGACTTTAGCGACACCTTGAGGACGTACTCGTTCTCTGCAACTAAAGTTTTGGCGCCCTTTCTGAACGCCGCTGCTCACAAGTAGACATGCGCACTTCTCATTCATCACATCGTTTCCGCTTCCTTTATGTATCGGATTATTTTTGAGAGGTCTGTTGTGTTTGTAGTTACACGTGCTGGTATTTTCCTGTAAAATGTTAAAATTGGTCTCACTTTTAAGCCTGAAATGTTTTGATATCAAGTATTGTCTTCCGGTTAATGGTGTCCCATTTCCCTTCGCTTAAAAATATATAGTTTACGAGTAAGAACGGTGTCTATGTTCGTTTGTTAGCTTAGCCAACAGTCGCTAGATACCCCATCCAAGCTAGCAATAAACCGGCTAACTAGTCTTTGGCCCTTTATCAAACATATTGCAATGTTTATATTCTACTGCATGATAGAAATGTTTGTACTCTACTGTATGATATAATGAACTGTACGGTGAAGTTGGAGCATCTGTAATTTATTATCGTCATCTTGTTTTTTTCCCTGCTACATCGGATTTTCCAACACCAACGAAGTTGAAACCCATTGTTGGTCCATCATGGGAGCTTACTTGTCGCAACCCAATACAGTGAAGTCCTCTTCCAATGGGGGAAACCAAAATATGAGCTATGGCTTTGCGGCCATGCAGGGCTGGCGTGTCTCAATGGAGGTAAGATGATCTAAACAAATTGCTAGCTGGATTGGATTCCGCAGTCATTCGTTGCCAGTATGGTGTCCAACTAACTAGCTACCAGTTAGCTAGAATGCTAACGAAATGATTTGGTTCAGACAACAAAAAGTAGTGTAAGTTGTCTAATGTGCTACAGGTTATTAAACATATGGGGCTTGGCTTAGCTATCCAACCATTAAACACGTGGCTTAATAACTCAACGTCAACACTGGCCAGCTAGCTAAGTTTTATTTGCGCATGAATACTTTTGGTTTGTGGCTAACTAGATAGTTTTGTAGTTATCCAACAATGTAGCTAGGTAGTTTTCCTGCATGTATTGATATAAATATGTAAGATGTGCAAGACTGGGCCGTTAACATTAACAATGTAAATGCATCATTATTCATTTCACATTCAAGTGGCACCGGTCTGATTTCTATGATGTAGCTGTTCTACTGCTCATAGAAATGGCATTTCATGAGAGTAACGTTTTTGTTTCTTTCCACAGGATGCTCACAACTGCATTCCAGAACTGGATGATGAAACGGCTATGTTTGCTGTGTATGATGGACATGGAGGTACTGTTCTTTTTATCCTGAATATTAACTTTTGTGCGTACCTTGATTGTATGTTATTTTTGTTAATGTCAGACATTATCGATTACTTAGAATAACTTGTTTAATACTTGCTTTCTCAGGTGAGGAAGTAGCATTATACTGTTCCAAGTACCTTCCTGAAATCATTAAGGAACAGAAGACTTACAAAGATGGCAAACTGCAAAAGGTGAGTGCAAGAATGCTTTTGGGGTATGGAAAGGAATCCTCTTGACATGGACAATTGAACATGGTGCATATGTAAGAGTGTATATAGAAAGTGCACAATGTTTATTGGGTATAATCTCACATTAAGTGAGTACAACCAACTTTGGTTCAGTAGCTCTTGTATTTGTTGTCAAAATCTACTCCATAGCAGCATACATTTGTCTTAGGTGGGTGGATTTGTTTCAGGCTTTGGAGGATGCATTTCTGGCCATTGATAGCAGGGTGACCACAGAGGAAGTGATCAAAGAGCTTGTTCAGATAGCTGGCCGCCCACAAGAGGAAGCACCAAATGAAAAAGTGGCTGAAGAAGATGATTGTAAGTACGCTGTAACAGCTAACCACGTTAAATATGTAGTTGTCATTCCTTGTGCTTTATTCAAAACAAATAGTTTGATTCAAACCCATGTGTTCCTTTGTCTGTTAGTGGACAATGAGGAGGCAGAACTTTTGCACGAAGAGGCCACCTTGACCATTGAAGAGTTACTCGTCCGCTATGGACAGAACCTCAATGCGATTAAACACAAGAAGCTCTGTCCGGAGGGCAAAAAAGAGTCTGGGGAAGGTGAACCACATTCCCATGGGGAGAAGGGCATCAACGGAGAAGTGGAGAGTGAGGTAGACAACAATCGGAAGGCTGATGGTGCTGGAAGTGCAGCTGGTGGTGCGGGATTCTCCAAGCTGCGGGCCAGGAGAGCAGGAGGGGACAGCTCTTCAGTGACAGGAGCAGCAGGGTCCTCTGAAGGAGAAAAGGAAACCGGGCCCTCCTGCTCCTCCTCGGCAGCTCCGGCTCCAGGAGACACCAGCTCAAAGTTCTTTGAGGACAGTGACGAGTCGGGGGAAGAGGAAGACGAGGAGGGTAGCGAAGAGGAGGTGAGGGGGAAGAACTCTCCTTCAGGAGTTAAGTTACTCTAACTCTGGTGCCCCACCCTCTGCCTGAAGAGCTACTGGGTATTCAGGCTTTTGCCCAAACAGTTCTTACACACCTGATTAAGCTTAGAGGTCCTGGTGAGGAGCTATTGGTAGAATCAGTTGATAGATTCTGGTTGGAGCAAAAGCCTGCAGAATGACTGTTCTCCAGTAGGAGGGTTGGGCACCTCTGCTGTAACTCACATTTGCTGTTAATAGATTTTTCAACACGAACTGTTTAAAATATTTTTGGAAAGAATGCTTTGTGTTAATTATGTAATTACGCTTCTACAGGATGCCAGTGAGGAAGATGAAGGTGAAAACAGTGATGAGGAAGAAGACACTGAAGAGGGGGAGGACTCTGATGAAGAGAATGAGGAGATGTGCTACCCTGGAATGGATGGAAAAGAAGAGGTAGAATACACTCATCTTAATTTTCAACTTAAACCTTGAATGGAGAGCGCTTTCTTAAAAGGATTTCTGAGTAGCTCTGGTTGTTGAAAGGTAATGGGGTGTTTTGTGTCTGAAGTAGTGATTACTTTCTATGCCTCCCTAAATGCAAAATATTATTCTGGGATTAATCTCCTTAGCTGTGTAGTGTGTTAATCACAGGCCCTTTAAACTGAAGGTGGCAATTTTCAGATTAACTGTGTGCCCTTTTCCCCCAGCCTGGCGCAGACAGTGGCACTACAGCAGTGGTGGCTCTGATCAGAGGGAAACAGCTGATTGTGGCAAATGCTGGTGACTCCCGCTGTGTGGTGTCTGAGAAGGGCAAGGCCATAGACATGTCCTACGACCACAAGCCAGAGGATGAGCTGGAGCTGGCCAGGATAAAGAATGCTGGTGGAAAGGTCACCATGGACGGTCGCGTCAACGGAGGACTCAACCTCTCCAGGGCCATCGGTAAATCGATCCTCCTGCATTTCCTAGCCCTGGCATTTTGATTTGAATTATCAGGCATTGATTCAAGAAATATATACCGTAATTTCTGGACTATTAAGCGCACCTGAATATAAGCCTCACCCACTGCATTATTAAAAAATATGTATTTTGTACATAAATAAGCCGCACATGTCTACAAGCCGCAGGTGCCTACCGGTACATTGAAACAAATTAACTTTACACAGCCTTTAAACGAAACACGGCTTGTAAACAAAAATAAATAGGCCTTTAAACGAAACACGGCTTGTAACAAAAATAAATAGGCTTTAACGAAACACGGCTTGTAACAAAAATAAATAAATAAATAGCAGTAAACAGTAGCCTACCAAGAAAGTCATTGGTCACTATCTTCCTCCTCCTGTGCACTGAAACCACTTTAGTCATCTCCTTCGGTGTCGGAGTTGAATAGCCTCAGAATTGCTTCATCCGATGTTGGATCGTTTTCATTGTCGCTCTCGTCACTTTCATCTGGAGGCAAATTCTCCGCTGAGCTCATGCTGCCCTCTTCAACACGCAGTAGTCCAGCCTTTCGAAACCCGTTGATGATAGTGGATTCTTTGACAATGCTCCACGCTGTCAGGACCCACTGGCAGACTTGACTATAATTTGCTCTTCGCATTCGACCCGTTTTAGTGAAGGATTTCTCCCCACTTGTCATCCAAGAGTCCCACTGAACACGGAGCGCCACCTTAAATGCACGATTTACACTGATGTCGAGTGGCTGCAAATACTTTAGGCCATCTGCTTTTCTTCCCTCTGAAAGCTTTTGTTGTCTTTTTGCACTGAGTCAGTTCCTCACGCTGCTGTTTCCAACGTCTTATCATCGACTCATTAAGGCCAAGATCCCGTGCAGCAGCTCTTTTCCTTTTCCAACAGCCAGATCGATCGCCTTCAACTTGAAAGCTGCATCATATGCATTTCTCTGTGTCTTTGCCATGATGAGGGTGACAAAATGACTACCGTAATCAGAATGATGGAAGTTTGAGCGCGCTCGATTTACGTCACATTATGTGACGGTGCTGTTTTTTTTGGGCGGCGTGAATCTTGTGAAAGCGGGAAAAATCCATAAATTTGCCGTGTTATTGTATAAACCTCAAGGTTCAAAGCGTGGGAATAATGTAGCGGCTTATAGTCTGGAAATTACGGTACTTTTGCTGTTGAAGAAAAGACATTAGATTGAAAGGGCCTTTGTGTTTTCAGGCGATCACTTTTACAAACGAAACAAGGCCCTTGGCCCAGAGGAGCAGATGATCTCCTCAATGCCTGATGTCAAAGAGCTCACCCTCAACCCAGAGCATGACTTCATGATCATTGCATGCGACGGAATCTGGTAGTTTTTTTTCTTTTTCTTAAATTAAGGCCATACTTCAATAATCAATGTGTGATGAATCCACAGCTATATTTCCCTTCATTAATGAGTGTCATCCACAGGAACGTCATGAGCAGTCAAGAGGTTGTAGACTTTGTCAGTCAGAGAATAAAGCCTAATGCCGATGATGCTGCCAGGCCTTTGTCCTCCGTAGTTGAAGAAGTAAGATTATATTTTTTTTTTATTGTGTTGGGAAACCTCTAACTGAGATCCATCACTTCCCTGTAATCATGACATTACTCATTCTTTATTTAACAATGAACTAGCGCTCTCAAACTTTATTTTGTCTCCGTAGCTACTTGACCATTGCTTGGCACCTGATACATCTGGAGATGGCACAGGCTGTGACAACATGACCTGCATCATCATCACATTCAGCGCTCACCCTGGCAGCAGCATGGCCGACGGCACCAAGAAGAGAAAGCCTGAAGAGATTGTCCCAGAGAAGAACGGGAATGACAGCAAAAAGTCAAAGAGCGAATAGAACTGCCAACAAGTACTCCAGTCCTTTTCACAAGCCAGAACTTTCCCATCTCTGAAAAGTTTAAAGACCATGGTCTCTGGGATAGGATGAGTTTTAGTTTAATGTCCCGAGACTGAAGAGAAAGTATAAAAGTAAAATGGCCTCTTTGTAATTATGGATTTTGCTTAACTGTTCTACTGGAAATGTGTCCTGTGAATCGTAGTGTACTGTTTTTGTCACCCATGCCCTTTATGTATATAATTTTCAATATTTGTTGATGGACGAAATGCATCTTTGTAATTGTGGATCAATGTGACATTTGGTGCATACTCGTTTGACACCATTCTGTAATTACATACAAATACATTTTTATTTTTTGTGTGACAAGTGACATCTTGTCTACTTACTTTAAAAGGACAATCACTGTTTGCATGAGTCAAAGGTCCCCCTAGGCAAAGAACACTGAAACTCCCCTCAACAGTTCAATAGATTTGAAACTACTCTATTCACATGACATTTTGTACTATCTGTATTTAATTAATACATTTTACATTCCTTGCACTCACATATTCCCAGAACAATTTGCCAACCACCTCTGAGTTGAGGCCACTATGCTATTTAAATATCTGCCTTTGTCTCATGACTTGGTTTGCGCATAAAGATGGTGGGAACACTGCCTTACATGTAGTTAATTATGTTCCAAATTTAGCACATGCTTTTGATGGATTTAGTATAACTATTCATGGGACAAAAGCTTCTCATGTATCTTTGTATGCTTGACTTCAATGTCCAGTTAAAAGGTTAACCCAAATATTTTAGAACATTTTATTTTGGTACTGTTTGAGAACAATGAGTTTCACTTGAAAAATCACATGAAGTATTTTTTTCCCCCTAAATCAATAAAGTTGACAAAAACCCTTTTTATTTCATCAGTAATGGAGATGGAAAGGTTGCACAATCATGTAGCAAAGCACTAAAGCATCATGCCAATCGTTTGGAGCTAGTTTAGGTGGGTACAAGTTCTGTTTGAGATCATTCTACTCCTTGCCACTTCCCTTGTCATGTTAGGTGGTGGAATGATCGCACAAACAGACTTGTACAAAGGCTAGTTGGAACTACTGTTCCCAAAATACTAATAAGCTCAGTTTTATTTTTTTGGGGGGGTGAACATTTTATACCAACTATCTCCAACAGCAAATTGATTTAACACCACTCAAACTCATACATTTTCAAGATATGCTACACTACAGATAACATCAGATAATACAATGTCATAATAGGTATCTATATTAACCAGATTTACCATTACTCTTAAATCTGCTCATATGGCTATGGTAAAATTGACAGTATAAACAAATGGAAAGTACATAAAACATGTTGGGCATAGGTGTTTTGTTCTACCACATAGGGGTTCTTATGAACATCCCCATCCAGCTGTGAGAATCAGCCATCTGAAACAATAATTGCATCTATAATAAACACAATCTGAATGTAACATAGCCAGTAGACTGTGGTACACACCTCTTTGTGCTCGATTAAAGTAAACTCTCATCTTATGTGCAGTAACAGAAAATCTACATTTTTTATTTTCTTCTGCCTATATGTCATAAGCAATACTTATGCTTACCTGCATTCTTTTATGAAGAAATCTCAACTGTTGGTTCAGCAACTCTATTTCCTATTAAAATAAAACAGAATTCAGCCGACATATGTATGATGATACTGTAGTTCCAATATTTTACATGAGTAATTTAGCAGACACTCTTATCCAGAGCAACTTACATTAGTGAGTGCAAACATTTTGATACTTTTTTCGTACAACATGATGGATTCTTATGATGTACCTGATAAATTTTCTCATGACGTCTTAATTTAATCTGAGGAAACAGTTCTTCAAGTCTCACTATCTGAAAAAATAAATAATGACAAATCAATGCTTTTTCCTCTCTGGATTATGAATATAGAAAGCCCTTAGAAATATTGTCTTACCCTTCTGACAACACCTTGTAGTCTTGTTCGCATACTTTTATTGATTACTGTCATGGCAATGGTCCGTGGTTTTGGAATGACTTAGAATCAACAAATACACCACACATCAATCACGCATTCTAACAAGAAGGGAAACAACCGATTTTATATACTAGATAATATACAGTGAGCTACAAAAGTAATGGGACAGTGACACATTTTTTGTTGTTTTGGCTCTGTACTTCAGCACTTTGGATTTGAAATTATACATGTTAAAGTGCATAAAATCATTAATTAAATTTTCATCCATATCGGGTGAACCGTTTAGAGACTACAGCACTTGTTGTATATAGTCCCCACATTTTAGGGGACAAAAAGTATTGGGACAAATTCACTTACATGTGTATTAAAGTAGTCAAAAGTTTAGTTTGGTCCCATATTCCTAGCATGCAATGATTACATCAAGCTTGTGACTCTACACACTTGTTGAATGCATTTACTGTTTGTTTTGGTTGTCTTTCAGATTATTTTGTGCGGATAGAAATGAATGTATTGTGTCATTTTGCAGTCACTTTTATTGTAAGTAAGAATAGAATGTTTCTAAACACTTCTACATGAATTGTGAATAATGATGAGTGACAAAGTTACAGATGCACAAATATCATACCACTTAGACCTCTCACCATTACAATAAAAGAGGAGGTTAGCGGGGGGTATGATAATTGTGCGTTTAACTTTCTCACACATTATTCACGATTCATTGAGGATTAACCGTAATAATAATAATGGTAGCATCCACATTAATGTATGTAGAAGTGTTTACAAACATTCTTATTTACAATAAAAGTGACTCCAAAATGACACAATACATTATTTACCATTAATTTCTATTGGGTACAAAATCATCTGAAACACAACTAAAACAAACAGCAAATGCATTTAACGAGTGTGTAGAGTCACAAGCTTGACATAATCATTGCATGCTAGGCATATGGGGACCAAATACTAAACTTTTGACTACTTTAATGCATATACACTGAGTGTGTTCTTTCCATGACATAGACTGACACATAGGTGAATCCAGGTGAAAGCTACAATCCCCTTATTGATATCACGTGTTAAATCCACTTCAATCAGTGTAGTTGAATGGGAGCAGACAGATTAAAGAAGGATTTTAAAGCTTTGAGACGACTGAGACATAGATTGTATATATGTGCCATTCAGAGGATGGACGGGTAAGGGAAAGATTTAAGTGCCTTTGAACGGGGTATGGTAGTAGGTGCCAGGTGCACCGGTCTGTGTCAAGAATGGCAATGTTGCTGGGTTTTTCACACTCAATAGTTTCCCATGTGTAGCAAGAATGGTCCATCACCAAAAGGACATTCAGCAAACTTGACACAACTATGGGAAGCATTGAAATCAACAATGGCCAGCTTGCATGTGGAAAGCTTGACACCTTGTAGCGTCCCTGCCCTGAAGAATTGAGGCTGTTCCGAGGGCAAAAGATGGGGTGCAACTCAATATTAGGAAGTTGTTCTTAATGTTTTGTACACTCAGTGTATAAGTGAATTTGTCCAAATACCTTTGGTCCCCTAAAATGGGGGGACTATGTACAAAAATGGCTGTAGTTTCAGAGTGTCAAGTGCTGGACTACAGAGCCCCAAAACATTTCACTGTCCTAATACTTTTGTAGCTCACCATATATCTGTTATTTAAAATATATTTGAATGTGAAATGTGAGGATATAAGTTAAATGTGTACCATGCTGAAAGACTGTTGCCACTTCCAGCACATATGGCCTATGAATCAAAATATATTGACATTAATGTTATGCACTGATAGAATGAATTACACTTGAATATATATATTTTTTACATTAAATATACATTTTAGTAAATGATTGGCTCACAGTAACATACTGAATGTTGCAGTACTTACATGTGCTTGCTGTTCACCGGTATAAAGCTGTTGAATGGAATCAGACAGCCCTTGTGGTTTCTTATCTAGAAATATGCCATCATTTGGTAAGGGATACATTATAATAGTGTCAGTCAGTATACAGTACATGGTACAATAATTTGAGACTGAATTTTAGGAGACAGAACTTTATTTAAAAAAATATGGCATACCTTAAATGTCTGTGTCACATTAGCAGAATTCAATCCAAACAAATGTGTTATGATCTTGAAGAAGAGAGAGAGAGGGCGAAAAAGACAGAGCGAGAGAGCTATTAGTATGGGGGAGAAACCTGACCTGACAATTTGGCCTACTGCTGAACCACTCTGCCTACCTGTTTAACTGTAGTGGCCTCCATACCCTTTGGAATGGTGACCTCTTGCAATGCAATGACTCTGTCATCTGGAATAGGAGGAACACATCTAATTTGTAATGAATTCAGCTTTTTATGTGTGCAACTGCAAGAAATAATCACAGATGGTTTATAATGTGAAGCCTTGATAGGGGGCTTCCATTTAATTTCAAGTAGCCTTGCTGGCTATCATTTCTCAGTGAACTGTGCATCAACAAAGATGTCAAATCCACCTGCTTCCCCCTGCTTCCCGCTGGTTGAAGTTGGGCTGGAAGAATGGACTACATTTTTATTATACTGAACAAAAATATAAAAGCAACATGTAAAGTGTTGGTTCCATGTTTCATGAGCTAAAATAAAAGATCCCAGAAATGATATGCACAAAAACGTATTTCTCTAAAAAAATGTAGCACAAATTTGTTTACATCCC
Organism: Oncorhynchus kisutch; assembly: GCF_002021735.2. Classification (NCBI taxonomy): domain Eukaryota; kingdom Metazoa; phylum Chordata; class Actinopteri; order Salmoniformes; family Salmonidae; genus Oncorhynchus; species Oncorhynchus kisutch. Next base: position 25,596,327 of record NC_034198.2, on the reverse strand, counting down.
TATTAGTGAGCATTTCTTATTTACCACCTGACAGGTGTGGCATATCTAGAAACGGATTAAACAGCTTGATCAGTACACAGGTGCACCTTGTGCTGGGGACAATAAAAGGCCACTCTAAAATGTGCAGTTTTGTTAAATAACACAAGGCCACAGATGTATCAAGTTGAGGGAGAGTGCATCTGGCATGCTGACTGCAGGAATGTCTAGCAGAGTTGTTGCCATATAATTTAACGTGACTTTCTCTACCATAAGCCAACTCCAACATCTTTTTGAGAATTTGGCAGGAGTCCAAGTGGCCTTACAAGAGCAGACCACGTGTAACCATTGTCTGAGACCAGCCGCCTGGACAACTGATAAAACTGTGGGTTTGCACAACCGAATTTCTGCACAAACTGTCAGAAACCGTCACAGGGAAGCAGATGGCAGACAGTGTGTATGGCGTTGTGTGGGAGAGCAGTTTGCTTAACATTGTAAACAGCGTGGTGTCGGTGGGGTTACAGTATGGGCAGGCATAAACTACGGACAAAGAACACAATTGCATTTTATCGATGTCAATTTGAATGCACAGATCCTTATAGGCCCATTGTCGTGCCATTCACCTCTGTTTCAGCATGATAATGCTGAAGGATCAAGGACCTGTTACAAAATTCTTGAAAGCTGAAAATGTCCAAGTTCTTCCATGGCCTGGATACTCACCAGACATGTCACCCATTGCGCTGGTTTGGAATACTCTGGATCAACATGTACTACAGCATGTTCCAGTTCCTGCCAACATCCAGAAACTTTGCACAACCTTTGAAGACGTGTCGAACAACATACACAGGCCACAATCAACAGCCGGGATCAACTCTATGTTAAGGAGATGTGTCACGCTGCATGAGGGAAATGGTGGACACACCAGATACGGACTGGTTTCCTGATCCACGCTCCTACCTTTTTTAAAGGTATCTGTGACCAACAGATTTGTATATACCTGTTTCCCAGTCGGGAAATCCATAGATTTGGGCCTAGTTTATTTATTTAAATTGACTGATGTCCTTATAAACTGTAACTCAGTCAAATCTTTAAAATTGTTGCATGCTGCGTTTATATTTTTGTTACGTGTAAACATTTAGGGCTGCCGTTTTGATCTTGATAAGGGGGTAGCTAGATTTGTACGTTATTTCAGATGCAACCCACGACTAGCACGAGCTAAAATGTAACCCAGAGATGAAACTCAGAGACTGTTTATATGGAAACCAGTGCAAACACAGCGTCAGGGAGCAACAATAAATCAAATGTATTTATAAAGCCCTTCTTACATCAGCTGATACCTCAAAGTGCTGTACAGAAACCCAGCCTAAAACCCCCAAACAGCAAGCAATGCAGGTGTAGAAGCAAAATAAATCAAAAGAAACCTAACGTTTACGCAACTCCAACAAAAAGGATGAATTAAAAAATAGACCAACCGTTTTTATCAAGTCTCCTCAGTGCAATCCAAGCTTTTGATAAACTTTGAGAATTATCACGACGAATATTTGTCATTTTATCAACGCAGCGCCGGCCAAATCAAGCTTGAAGGAAGCCCCGTTTTTAAATGTATTTATACATCAATGTCTTGCAAGCCCGTGTTTTGATAATGATCATTTGTCGCCACAGATAGTATGTTTTTGTTTCTAGCGTTATGGCTAGAAGGATTTGGCCTACAGCTTCATCTAGTGGTCGCGTCGGGGACAACACTTGACTGTAATTTTGAGGCGAAATCTCACCCTAACTTTTTTTCCTAACATTAACGTAATTCTTCTAACCTACTACGTAAATTCACTTAACCTGTTACGTAAACAAACCCTCTCTCGCAACAAATCGTCTGTTCGTTTCCGCAGTGGGTGGGCTCTGATCCTTTGAACTACCAACCTCAGATGCCAGCAGGCTTGCACAAGAACAGAAATGTCTCGCGATGAAGATGTAATAATACAAAAAGAACACAATGGTCGAAATTCGTAACAATTTACTAGAAAATGTTAACATACATAGAATATTGTTTAACAACATTCAAATAAGGAAAATAATTAGCCTTAATACCACAAATAATATGACGTAATTGACCATTATTAACAGCATCAAGATGAATGACTACTAGATATTAGGAATAAATTTGTATTTGTCTCATGCGCCGAAATTCTTACTTACAAGCCCTTAACCAACAATGCAGTTAAGAAAAATAAGAAATAAAGTAACAAATAATTATTAGTCGAGGTAATTGAGGTAATATTTACACTACCGTTCAAAAGTTTGGGGTCACTGAGAAATGTCCTTGTTTTTGGAATAAAAGCACACTTGTTGTCCATTAAAATAACATAAAATTGACCAGAAGCACACTCTTCTAGGCAGAGTTGCAAAGAAAAAGCCATGTCTTAGACTGGCCAATAAAAAGAAAAGATTAAGATGGGCAAAAGAACACAGACACTGGACAGAGGAACTCTGCCTAGAAGCGGGTACTATTTAATGAAGCTGCCAGTTAAGGACTTGTGAGGTGTCTGTTTCTCAAACTAGACACTCTAATGTACTTATCCTCTTGCTCAGTTGTGCACCGGGGCCTCCCACTCCTCTTTCTTTTCTGGTTAGAGACAGTTTTTGCTGTTCTGTGAAGGGAGTAGTACACAGCGTTGTACAAGATCTAAAGTGTCTTGGCTATTTCTTGCATGGAATAGCCTTCATTTCTCAGAACAAGAAAATACTGACTAATTTCAGAAGAAATGCCTGTAATCAAACTCACAAATGCCGATGCTCCAGATACTCAACTAGTCTAAAGAAGGCCAGCTTTATTGCTTCTTAAATCAGAACAACAGTTTTCAGCTGTACTAACATAATTGCAAAAGGGTTTTCTAATGATCAATTAGCCTTTTAAAATGATAAACTTGGATTAGCTAACACAATGTGCCATTGGAACACAGGACTGATGGTTGCTGATAAATGGGCCTCTGTACGCATATGTAGATATTCAATTTTTTACATTATTATTATTATTATTATTTTTTAATCTGCCGTTTTGAGCTACAATAGTCATTTACAACATTAACAATGTCTACACTGTATTCTTGATGAATTTTATGTTATTTTAATGGACAAAAAAAAGTACTTTTCCTTCAAAACAAGGACATTTCTAAGTGACCCCAAACTTTTGAATGGTAGTGTACATATGCGTAGAGTTATTAAAGTGACCTATGCATAGATATTAACAGATAGTTGCAGCAGTGTAAAATGGGGATGGGGGGGGGGGGGGGGGCAATGCAAGTAGTCTGAGTAGCCATTTGATTAGATGTACAGCTTGGGGGTAGAAGCTGTTTAGAAGCCTCTTCAACCTACACTTGGTGCTCCGGTACCGCTTGCCGTGTGGTAGCATAGAGAACAGTCTATGACTAGGGTGTCTGAACATTTTTAGGGCCTTCCTTTGACACCACCTGGTATAGAGGACCTGGATGGCAGAAAGTTTGGCCCCAGTGATGTACTGGTCCGTACGCACTACCCTCTGTAGTGCCTTGCTGTCGGAGGCTTAGCAGTTGCCATACCAGGCAGTGATGCAACCAGTCATGCTCTCGATGGTGCAGCTGAAGAACCTTTTGAGGATCTGAGGACCCATGACAAATCTTTTGAGTCTCCTGAGGGGGAATAGGTTTTGTCATGCCCTCTTCACGACTGTCTTGGTGTGCTTGGACCATGTTAGTTTGTTGGTGATGTGGACACCAAGGAACTTGAAGCTCTCACCCTGCTCCACTACAGCCCTGTCGATGAGAATGGGGGTGTGCTCGTTCCTCCTTTTCCTGTAGTCCACAATCATCTCCTTAGTCTTGATCACTTTGAGGGAGTTGTTGTTGTCCTGGCATCACATGGCCAGGTCTCTGACCTCTTACCTATATGCTATCTCGTTGTTGGTGATCAGGCCTACTACTGTTGTGTCATCAGCAAACTTAATGGTGTTGGACTCGTGTCTAGCCATGCAGTCATGAGTGAACTAGTAGTACAGGAGGGGACTGAGAACGCACCCCTGAGGAACCCGTGTTAAGGATCAGCGTGGCGGATGTGTTGTTACCTATCCTTACCACCTGGGGGCGGCCCGTCAGGAAGTCCAGGATCCAGTTCCAGATGGTGTTTATTCCCAGGGTCCTTAACTTAGTGATGAGCTTTGAGGGCACTATGGTGTTGAACGCTGAGCTGTAGTCAAATAATAGCATTCTCGCATAGGTGTTCCTTTTGTTCAGGTGTGAAAGGGCAGTGTGGAGTGCAATAGAGATTGCATCATCTGTGGATCTGTTGGGGCGGTATGCAAATTGGAGTGGGTCTAGGGTTTCTAGGATAATGGTGTTGATGTGAGCCACGACCAGCCTTTCAAAGCACTTCATGGCTACAGACGTGCGTGCTATGGGTAGGGCACAGGGACTATGGTGGTCTGCTTGAAACATGTTGGTATTACAACATCAGTCTTCACTGAGGTTGAAAATGTCAGTGAAGACACTTGCCAGTTGGTCAGCGCATGCTCGGAGTACACATCCTGGTAATCCTTCTGGCTCTGCGGCCTTGTGAATGTTGACCTGTTTAAGGGTCTTACTCACATCGGCTGCGGAGAGCGTGATCACACAGTCATCCGGAACGGCCGGTGCTCTCATGCATGTTTTAGTGTTTCTTGCCTCGAAGCGAGCATATAAGTAATTCATCTCATCTGGTAGGCTTGTGTCACTTGGCAGCTCTCGGATGTTCATCCCTTTGTCGTCCGTAATAGTTTGCAAGCCCTGCCACATCCGATGAGCGTCGGAGCCAGCGTAGTATGATTCGATCTTAGTCCTGTATTGACGCTTTGCCTGTTTGATGGTTCGTCGGAGGGAATCGCGGGATTTCTTAGAGTCCCGCTCCTTGAAAGCGGCAGCTCTACTCTTTAGCTCAGTGAGGATGTTGCCTGTAATCCATGGCTTCTGGTTGGGGTATGTACGTACAGTCATTGTGGGGACTACGTCATCAATGCACTTATTGAGAAAGCCAGTGACTGATGTGGTGTACTCCTCAATGCCATCGGAAGAACTCCAAACATATTCCAGTCTGTGCTAGCAAAACAGTTCTGTAGCTTAGCATCCTGTTCATCTGACCACTTTTTTATTCCTGCTTCCTGCTTTAATTTTTGCTTGTAAGCAGGAATCAGGAGGATAGAAGTATGGTCAGATTTGCCAAATGGGTGAGGGATAGCTTTGTATGCAGAGTAAAGGTGGTCTAGAGTTTTCTTTTCACTCTGGTTGCACATTTAACATGCTGATAGCAATGAGGCAAAATGGATTTCAGTTCCCTGCATTAAAGCGCCACTTCTGGATGAGTGTTTTTCAGAGGCTGCTGTTCTATCCTGCCGATGCAGTGTATAACCCGCCAGCTCTATGTTATTCATGTTGTCGTTCAGCCACGACTCGTGAAACATCATGAAAAACAGTAATACTGATAAAAGTAATACAAATAAAATGTATTTATAATACTACTAAATTGTTTTTTGTAATTATAATCAACTTTAGCAAATACTTTAAAAGGCCAGTGTTTCAACCATTCATATTGCACTGTAAAATTACTCTCAGTAGCACCTTTGGCATTCAAACCACAGAGTTTTTAGGCAGGCTGCTGCTGCCACAGTCCAGGTCTGGATGAAGCACAGGAGCCATGGGTTGGTGTCCCGAGAAGCAGCCCATCTCAGAACTGTGGTCCTGGGGAGAGGAGAGCAGTGAGGGGGGTTCCCCTGGTGGTTTTCTTCATGGTTTTCTTCTTTCTGCTACTACTGCATTTGCTGCTGCTTCCTCGGTTGTTGTTGCCGGGAGTCAGCATTTGCCTGGAGCGTGAAAGACGGCGAGAAGAGATCAGTATCAGGAGGGAGACTGCGATATATGGAGAAAGAAAGAGGCAGAAGGGAGAGGGAGAGAGTGGGGAAATTAAGTTATCCAGATAAATAAAAAGAGATGGAGAGGAAGAGACTAATGATGTCAGACACGGGGAAAAAAGAGAGGAAAGATTCAGACAAAGAAAACGTGAGAAAGCAAGATATGAGGTCTGGCTTAGCATGCAGTCTCTCTGTGAGAGGATCCACTTACTCGGTGTGTTTGTGTTCTACGTGGCATCTGTCCACCCTGCTCTGCTCCCAGTTGCACTTTGTGTGTTGAGTTTCCACAGCATGTCGGGTTTAAAGTGAACCACACACACCCAGGAAGGCCAGCCCACTCAAATACCTCTCCATCACGGTTGACAACTCTATGATGTCCCCCTCCCAGAGTGCAAAGAACCTCAGCGTGAACCTGGACAACACCCTGTTGTTTTCTGCAAACATCCAAGCAGTGACTCTCTCCTGCAGGTTCATGCCCTACAACATCCGTAGAAAATTCTTTCCTCACACAGGAAGCGGCACAGGTCCTAATCCAGGTACTTGTCATCTCCCATCTGGACAACTGCAACTCTGCTAGCTGGGTTCACTGGTTGTGCCATCAAACCCTTGCAACTTATTCAGAATGCCGCAGCCAGCCCGCCTGATGTTGAACCTTCCCAAGTTATCCCATGTCACCCAGCTCCTCTGCACTTTCCACTGGCTCTCAGTGGAAGCTCGCATCCACTTCAAGACCCTGGTGCTTGACTATGGAGCAGCAAGGGTAACTGCCCCCTCCCTACCTTCAGGCAGTGGTTGAAAAAGAACCCAATTGTCATACTTGAGTAAAAGTAAAGATACCTCAGAAAATGACAAGTAAAAGTGAGTCACCCATTTAAATACTACTTGAGTAAAAGTATTTGGTTTGAAATATACTTAAGTACCAAAAGTAAATGTCATTGCTAAAATATACTTAAGTATCAATAGTAAAAGCATGAATAATTAAACATTCCTTATATTAAGCAAACCAGACGGCACAATTATTTTTACAGATAGCCAGAGGCACACTCAAACACTCAGACATAATTTACAAACTAAGCATTTGTGTTTAGTGAGTCTGCCAGATCAGAGGCAGCAGGGATGTTCTCTTGATAAGTGTGTGAATTGGACCATTTTCTGTCCTGCTAAACAATCAAAATAATAAAAGTACAAAGTACATTATTTTCTTTAGGAACATAGCAAAGTAAAAGTTGTCAAAAAATATAAATAGTGAAGTACAGATACTCCAAAACATAATGTAAGTAAAGTATTTTTACTTAAGTACTTTACACCACTGCCTTCAGGCTATGCTCAAACCCTACACCCCAAGCCACTTCTATTTTCTTGGCCGGGTCAGCTCCCGCTCGTCCCAGTCAAAGTTCTTCTCTGTCCTGGCACCCCAATATTGGAATGAGCTTCCCCCGGACGTTAGTACGGCTGAGTCCCTTGACCATCTTCCGTCTGAAAAAAAAAACGTCTGAAAACCTACCTCTTCAAAGAATCTTCATTACATCCCACAGTGACAAAAAAATGTAAACAACACTTGCCTTTTCCTGATTACTTTGAGAAAGATGTACTTACTACAACTGTGATATGTGGCTGTCTCACCTATCTTTCTTAAGATGAATGTGCTAATAACTAAGTCGTTCTTGATAAGAGCACCTTGCTAAATTACAAAAATGTAAACATTTATAAATGTATATGTCTATGGTGTGTAGGTACCTGAGCTGATTGCCTTATTGAAAAATTATTGTAACAGTTCTTCTCAAGACATTAGATTTTAATTAGGATAGATTTCTTGCATTTTAAAATATTATCATCATTACAGAAATGGTAGAGTACAGCATGCAGTATTTTATAGGTTATATACAGTACCAGTCAAAAGTCTGGACACCTACTCATTCAAGGGTTTTTCATTATTTTCTACATTGTAGAATAATAGTGAAGACATCAACACTATGAAATAACACATTTGGAATCATGTTGTAACAAACAAAAAAAAGAGTTAAACAAATCAAAATATTTGAAATTCTTCAAAGATGCCACCCTTTGCCTTGATGGCAGCTTTGCACAATTTTGGCATTCTCTCAATCAGCTTCACCTGGAATGCTTTTCCAACAACTCCGGAATGCTTTTCCAACAGTCTTGAAGGAGTTCCCACATATGGTGAGCACTTGTTGGCTGATTTTCCTTCACTCTGCGGTCTAACTCATCCCAAACCCAACTGGGTTGAGGTTGGGTGATGGTGGAAGCCAGGTCATCTGATGCAGCACTCCATCACTCGCCTTCTTGGTCAAATAGCCCTGACACAGCCTGGGAGGTGTGTTTTCGGTCATTGTCCGGTTGGAAAACAAATGATTGTCCCACTAAGTGCAAACCAGATGGGATGGTGTATCGCTGCAGGATGCTGTGGTAGCCATGCTAGTTAAGTGTACCTTGAATTCGAAATAAAATCAGTGTCACCAGCAAAGCACCCCCACACCATCACACCTCCTCCTCCATGCTTCACAGTGGGAACCACACATGCGAAGATGATCCGTTCACCTTCTGTGCGTCTCTCAAAGACACTGCGGTTGGAACCAGAAATCTCACATTTGGACAGATTTCCACCAGATGCGTCTGTTTCTTGAACTCTATGAAGCATTTGTTTGGCCTGCAATCTGAGATGCTGTTAACTGTAATGAACTTATTCTCTGCAGCAGAGGTAACTCTAGGTCTTCCTTTCCTGTGGCGGTCCTCATGAGGGCCGGTTTCATCATAGTGCTTGATGGTTTTTGTGACTGCACTTGAAGAAACTTTCAAAGTTCTTGACATTTTCTGGAATGACTAACCTTCATGTCTTAAAGTAATGATGAACTGTAATTTCTCTTTGCTTATTTGAGCTGTTCTTGCCATAATATGGACTTGGTCTTTTACCAAATAGGGCTATCTTCTGTATACCACCCCTACCTTGTCACAATACAACTGATTGCCTCAAATGCATTAAGAAGGAAAGAAATTCCACAAATTAAGCCACACCTGCTCATTAAAATGCATTCCAGGTGACTACCTCATGAAGCTGGTTGAGAGAATGCCAAGAATGCGGAAAACTGTAATCAAGGCAAATGGTGTATACTTTGAAGAATCTCAAATATATTTTGATTTGTTTAACACTTTTTTGGTTACTACAGGATTCCATGTGTTATTTCATAGTTTCGATGTCTTCACTATTATTCTACAAAGTAGAAAATAGTACAAATAAAGAAAAACCCTGGAATGACTGGTACTGTATCTATATTATATAGTTGTTTCATAACAGAAAAATATTGCTGGATTGACATCAGTGTCACGCCTTGGTCATTGTATTTTGTGTTTTCGTTATATATTTGGTCAGGCCAGGGTGTGACAGGGGTTTATGTTATTGTATTTCGTATTGGGTTGTAGTATTTGGGATCGCGGCTGATTAGGGGTGTTGTATAGGCTTGGCTGCCTGGGGCGGTTCTCAATCAGCTGTCAGGTGATTCTCGTTGCCTCTGATTGGGAACCGTATTTAGGTAGCCTGAGTTTCGCTTTGTCTTTCGTGGGTGATTGTTCCTGTCTCTGTGTAGTGTTCACCAGATAGGCTGTAATAAGTTTCACGTTCCGTTTGTTGTTTTCGTATTTTGTATAGTTATTTCATGTATCGTCACTTTTCATTCATTAAAGACATGAGTAACCACCACGCTGCATTTCGGTCCGACTCTCTTTCAACAAACGAAGAACGCCGTTACAATCAGCACTTGTTTCTGTCTAACACTTAAATACATATAAAGCAAGAATTGCAAATAATGGCTTCATAGAGTTTATTTGTCATGCTTGAAAGTGCATAGATAACCTTTGGGTACCCAAGAGTAACCAAGGGTAGGGTGGACCTGATACTGAAGGTACATACATGAAACCCTGAAACAAAGGATTTACTCAGCGCAATGATGCCACTTAATGGACATTCTGGATAGTAATTTAAATAGTAACATTATAGCCTATATTATGTGTTTTAAGTGTTTGTGTTGTGGCATAAAGAGTGAAAATAGCTGGTGATTTCCTGATCAAACAGACAAAATAGGATGAAAATACATAATCCAACACTCCTTTTGGTGATAAATAAAACATGCATTATATACTGTAAACATACTGCAACAATCAATATCAATTAAGGTTTGGCATTTACAGCAAAATAGGTCGAGCTTACAACATTCTAAATTGTACATAACTGTAGAGACTGGACTTGATGAGTTTTGTACAGTACTGATATTCAAGTATAACCAGACAATGCCCTTTCCCCATATCACACATGCATGGAAGGAACATATCTGACTCAAACTGCACCATAATTACATCAGTCTAAACATAATGGAGGTAATGGAGTTTTGATAAAGAAATCATAGCAATAATATAGTGCAAAATCATTATTCAAAATCATTCATTATAGGGCTGACCCCCATTTAGTCGACTGGTCAATTCATTGGCCGATAAGCTGTTGGTCGACCGAGATCTCTTTAGTCAAGCAGTAGCAATTATTGTAATTTTTTTTCATGGTGCACAAGACCTGTCTGATTCACAGCTGTCTCAGTGGACTAATCCATTGCAGAGGCCAAGGGGAGGGCACAATCCATCACTCTAAGACGTGATACTGAAATGTTATATGGTTATATTAGGTAAAAATAATGGTGCAACATTAATGAATCAAATATTAATTTAGAACAAATTAGTTTTCTCCCGCATTGGATACGGTCACTGTCCGCGGTTCTGAAACAATCTTCAGTGCGCCATAGAATTGCTGCCTTTCCCTATGTTGCTATGTGCATAATAGCAAAGTTAACCAGCATATTGGGATTGAGAACAATGTGGCGGAGGCAGCAGCAGAGACGGGGAAACAGCCCTTACCTTAGCCTAATTGTCTAAGAAAATTGAGGAGCGAGGAAACCACAATTGAATTAGGTCTATAATGAATAGCCTAACTGTTAAATGTGCCTGGCTTTATAAATCATCCATATACATCTACAGAAATAAGACAGATATTGCTTCTGTTGCCTGTTTGAGTGTTTCTTTAACAGCCTACTAATTCCATGAGCACCAAGCCTCATGCAACGGCAAAATGGCGGCTAAAGCAATTTCACAGATTTGGCTGTTTTTAATCATTATAATAATGAGTAATGTCGTCATCATTAGTAGGCTTTGAATTTTAACCTTGTATAACCACCACCGAGGTGTAGGCCTAAGAGCACGTCCTGTTTAGTCTTAATACCATAACTTACTTAGGCCTATATTTCATTATATAGGCTACTGTATCAATCAATCATTCAATCCTTCGTTCGTTCATGCCATCACAAAGCATACGAGACAAACATGCTTTGAAATGCAATCAAGCATTTTAGTTTTACAATTAAATAACGGAAGCTTTGAATAATTTACCGAATCAATAAATAAACCGCAATTCATGAATGCATGCAACTGTTTTTAATCTGATGTAATAAAGGCTTTATATATATATTTGTTTTTTTCATTAGTACAGACTCTCTGGTACACTTATTTATTTAGTGTTGTTTAGACTGTTCCAAATGGTTATAAAAAATGATAATATTGTAATCTAACAGCAACTGCTTGGCACACGATACTCACAACGCTTGCGCCTATACCCAAATATTTCTTAATCTCCAGTAGTTTCCACAACTAAGTCAAATGTCTTCGACAGATCTGACTTCCCCTTTCCCTCTTGAGCAACCAGTAAATATTCGCCCATTTTGAGTTTCTTTTTCCATGTCCTCCGCATCCATTTTGCTAGTTGACATTATGGGTTTGGAGTTTGTTATAAGCAATTTATTGATGTGATTATGATAGGCTATAGGCCCTATTGATCACATGCATGTGATGCTTACATGTTTCATGTAAAGAGAGCAAGGGTTGAGGGAATAGGGAATATTTTTTGGAAACAAATGAGGGATTTCGATAACATAACTTTTCAGTCAGAAACAAGTAAGAAACTAAATGGCTGAAATGATGTTGCAGTTTCAGCACGGACAGTGCAATAAGTTTAAACATTTTGATTGGTCAAAAGAACAGGAAGACTCTCGGTCGACCAAGATTTTATTTTTAGTCGGGGACAGCCTTAATTTGTGATTATAACAGCAGTCTTGATTACAGTGAGTTCATAAAGAGGTATAGGCTATTTGGTTTAGGGACCAAGGCACCACATTCATACACCATAATTAAATATAATTCATATAATACCCCACCCTCAGACCCCCAGACTGTTCCCCCAGGCTCTGGGTCTAGGCGGTGAGAGAGAGGCTCTGGGTCTAGGTGGTGAGAGAGGGGCTCTGGGTCTACGGTGGTGAGAGAGGGGCTCTGGGTCTAGGGCAGTGAGAGAGAGAGGCTCTGGGTCTAGGGCAGTGTGAGAGAGAGGCTCTAGGTCTAGGGCAGTGAGAGAGAGAGGCTCTGGGTCTAGGGCAGTTAGAGAGAGAGGCTCTGGGTCTAGGGCGGTGAGAGAGAGAGGCTCTGGGTCTAGGGCCGTGAGAGAGAGGGGCCCTGGGTCTAGGGCTGTGAGAGAGAGGGGCTCTGGGTCTAGGGCTGTAAGAGAGAGAGGCTCTGGGTCTAGGGCTGTAAGAGAGAGGCTCTGGGTCTAGGGCTGTGAGAGAGAGAGGCTCTGGGTCTAGGGCTGTGAGAGAGAGAGGCTCTGGGTCTAGGGCTGTGAGAGAGAGAGGCTCTGGTCTAGGGCTGTGAGAGAGAGAGGCTCTGGGTCTAGAAGATGAGAGAGGGGCTCTGGGTCTATGGTGGTGAGAGAGAGAGCTTTACCCAGCTGATATTGCTCCTTCATGGGCTCGGGCCCCTGCTTCTCTGGGCCCTTCTTCAAAAGACTCCTCCTATCAAACTCTGCTGTGATCTCAGCCAGTGTCCTGCCCTTGGTCTCGGGCAGAGTGAGGCCCACAAACAAAGAGGTCGCCACACAGACGCAACAGAATGGGATGAAGCAGAGCGCATTGAGGTAACTCACTATGAATGGAAAAGCCATGCCTACTATCAAGAGGTTGATCCACATGAGGGACCCAGCCACCATGTAGGCCGCAGGCCGAGCCGTCTGGTCAAAGATCTCAGCAGGCAAGATTCCCGTAACCCCGGCAGGGCCCATACCGAAGCTGAGGATATAGCAGAACACACAGGCCATGCTGAGATAGGGCATCCCTGGGACAGAGTAGCCCTGGAGGGTCAGGGCCAGGGTGAAGACCAGCGCCCAGACCGCCATCAGGGCGTATCCGCCACTGAGGAGCATCCTGCGGCCCACACGCTCAACCAGCAGGTTACACACGACGGCAGCAGTGAACTCGCAGGCCCCAGTGCCGATAGAAACATACTGGACCTTCTCCACAGGGATCCCTGCTGCTAGGAAGATGTACGAGGCATAGAAGTAGATGGAGTCATTACCACACAGCATCATGGCACTGCTAGCAGCCATCACAGTGCGTAGCTGGGGGTGGAGGGAGCGGTTGGAGAACAGGTCCCAGGGAGTCTGACTCTTGGCCGTGGCCCCACCGGCGTCAGCCTGCTCCTGCAGCATCTCCTCCATCTCCAGGCTGAAGTCAGCCCCGCCGCGGAACCTACCCAGAGCCCGGGCGCACGCCTCCTTGTTCCCCCGGTCCATGAGCAGGTAGCGGGGGCTCTCAGGGAACCAGGGCAGGGTGAGTAGCTGGAGGAGGCCTGGGAGGGCATTGCTGGCCAGGAGGTAGGGCCAGAGGGGCTCGGTACCCAACAGCTCCGTTAGACCCACCACCTGGCCCAGGAAGATCCCAAATGCAGTGAACACGGCCGAGGAGAAGGCCACAGCGCCACGCAGGTGTTTGGGGGCGCTCTCTACGAAATACATGGGCTGGACGTTCATGCTCACTCCAGCGTTGACCCCCACTAGCAGGCGGGCAAAAATAATCATCTCAACTGACCTCGCCGCCCTGCTGGTAAGGGCGAGGACTGCACCTAGGAACAAGAAAGAGTTATTGAGAAGTAGTGAGTTCTTCCTGCCACAGCGGACAGCCATGGGTCCTGCCAGAAGAGCCCCGGTCAGGCCACCCAGGGAGAAGGCAGACACGATCACGGTCCACAGCAGGGTCACCTGGGAGGTGTCTAGGCCGGTTCCCCAGCGCTCCCAGTATGTGTCATTGATGAACCTCTGGATGTGGTTGGTGGGGGCGTTGATGATGGAGAGGTTGTAGCCATACTGGAAGGTGCCACCGATGGCAGCGGAGCACACCGCCAAGGTGAGGGTTCTGGAATTGCCTGCAGGCCTATCTGTCTCTGTGTCATCATCCTCTCTAACATTCATTTGCAAGATTTGAAACTGTGTTGATTCTAATAATAATTTATTCCTTAAGAGGACAGATGCATCAGGCTCAGAGCTTACTGAACACTGGTTTGACAGCAGCTGTGTTTTCGAGACACACAGTAAATTAAGTAATGTATGAGCCAGAATGGCCGATGGTAGGCCAGTATTTCACCTGTTTCTGTAGCGTGAGGGAGCTTGTCTTGATAGCTACTGGACAGGACGCTAAATTCTATGCCCAAACGTAACTCAACCGTTGGAAAAATAAGAATTAGGGAGGGAGTCTTACCATATTGATGGAACAGATAAACAAATCTGGCACAGACCAACATGTATATTGAAAGAAAGCGTATTTCTGATTCGGGATGACGCTAGCTACCGGTGTCCCCTTGATGTTGAAGGATATAGCAAATACGGGTACCTCGATGAATCGGAAATTCAGAATACGTGTTTGCCAATCAAAAACGCAGAATACTTTGGTGGGCGTGTTCCTTTCTTGTGACGCTAGACTAAGCAGAGAGTCCGCGCTCATTGACTATTCAGGAGAGAGACGAAGGCGTTGAAGGACTGAAACAAAACGAAACTAACATTTAGCAAATAAGTTGTTTATCTTCAAGGTGAATCCAAACCCCGATATATTTGACCTATTGTTAACATTTGTATATATTGTGAAATACATGCATTAGCCAATCATGACCTAGCTAGTTAGGTCATTAACCAGCGTTGGCTAGTTAGCTTAGAACAAGCTCAGCTAATGCTTACTAGTCTTTAAGGTTAGACCAAATTGCCATTCACGTGCTAGTGCCCACTAGTCAAATGTTTGTTGTAGCTGCTTGAACTTGAGATAATCATAGTCTTACTAGAGACCACCCCTCCTAGCCACCGTGCTTCTATGTCTGCGTTGCTTGCTGTTTGGGGTTTTCTGCTCAGTTTCTGTATAAGCACCTTGACGTCTGCTGATGCAAAAAGGGCTTTATAAATACATTTGATTAATCCAGTACAGTAGCCAGCAAACTAGCGCGAATGTCAGCTAGTTATGTTAGGAGTTAATTTTGCACTTGCAAATAAAACACCGGATTCAACTATATTCAA
This sequence comes from Oncorhynchus kisutch, assembly GCF_002021735.2. Classification (NCBI taxonomy): domain Eukaryota; kingdom Metazoa; phylum Chordata; class Actinopteri; order Salmoniformes; family Salmonidae; genus Oncorhynchus; species Oncorhynchus kisutch. The sequence goes on along the minus strand of NC_034198.2, from coordinate 25,581,010 downwards.
CTAGTTGGCTAGTTTAATCAGGAGTCTTATTGTTGGGATAGAACAAAACATGTGTGCACACCCTGGGGTAGGGCCTTGGGGAAACACGGGTCTACTTGTCAACTGTGTGTGTGTGTTTCAGGCACCATGCAGTCCAGGCGATGGTTTGGTGGGGCTGGGTTTAGCTTTGCAGATGACCCGGTCACAGAGACGTTGTCCCAGGCCATCCGAGGCACAGGAGAAGAGCTGGACCGAGAGCCAGACACTGGGGTGCTGTTTGGCAGCCTACGTGGGAGCGTGGTAGGCCTCCGGTATTATACTGGCGTGGTAAGTAGCTATCTACCAAAAGGTAAAGAAAAACTTGCTAAATCCATGAATCTTAAGTTGGTCCAAGAGTTTGTCCTGACCACTCCTGGCTTTAGGCTAACTAACTATTTACTACTTTTACTTTAACTTATGCGTCACGAATAGGTCTTGAGAATGAATGACCCTATTATGTGTGTATAGGTGAACAAAGGGGAGATGGTGTCTCTGGTGCGTCAGCCTCAGAACCCCTACGACCGTAATGCGGTGATGGTGGCTAACGTCTATGGCAGTCAGGTGGGGCACATCAAACGAGAGCTAGCCGTGTTGTTGGCTAACATCATGGACAACAACTTGGCCAGGGTGGAAGGGTGAGTGAGTGTGTGTGAGAGCAGGGCTGACAGTGTCCATGGGTCCTGTCAAAGTTCATGTAGAGGTCCATGGATCAGTGTTTATAACTGATATGCAGCTGTGTGTGTACAAGCCAAGGTAATGAACTGTTTTGTGTGTGTTTAGGGTGGTGCCGTTCGGGGTGACAAACCAGTTCACCATGTCTGTAGTTCTGTCCTTCTGGGGGAGAGAGGAGAACAGAGATGCAGTGGTGAGGCAGATAACTTCCCGCAGCTTCAAACTGCAGAGTGGGCCTACAGGTACACACACACACATGCTGACACAGGTACACTCATAGCCTCCTCCTGGGCAATCTCTTGTCTCACTGTGTGTGTGTGTGTGTGTCATTTGGGAAAGGATTCATGTGTGCAGATGGTTCTAGAGATCTGCCCAGGAAGAGTGTCCTACTGACTGCAGAAGAGGTATTATACTTCCAACCATCTGCTTCCCAAATAGCACCCTATTCCCTATTTAGTGTTCTACCTATTTAGTGCACTACTTTTGACCGGGACCCATAGGGCTCTTGTCAAAAGTAGTTCACTATGTACAGAATATGGTGCATTTTGATCAGACACAATAGACTTAAAAACAAATAGGCTTATAAAGATACACCAAGATATTGAAAATTATGATTTCCTATGTCTGGGTTGTCGTATCACGCCGTTTCCTCCCCTCTCCTGCAGTTGAAGAATGCATTTGACAATTTATTTGAAAACCTGATGGAGGATAAGATTGGAGAGAGAGAGGCAGTGGAGGTGAGTGCATGTATACTTGTGTGTTTTTAAGAGAAGCGGGAGAGTGTGGAGAGTCAGGAATGGAGGGCCTCCTGAGTGGAGCAGCGGTCTAAGGCACTGCATTGCAGTGTTGCGGCATCGCTACAGCCTGGGGTTCAAGCCCAACTGGCCGTGACCGGGAGTCCCATAGGGTGGCGCACAATTGGCCCAGCGTCATATGGGTTAGGGGAGGGTTTGGCTGGTGGGGGGGCTTTCCCGGGCTCCTGCAGGCTGTCTTCGGTCGTCAGTTGAACAGTGTTTCCTCCGACACATTGGTGCAGCTGGCTTCCGGGTTTAATCGGGTGGGTGTTAAGAAGCGCGCTTTGGGGGCCTCCCGAGTGACGCAGTGGTCTAAGGCAGTGCTAGCTGTGCCACTAGAGATCCTGGCCGAGTCCAGGCTCTGTCGCAGCCGACCGCGACCGGGAGACCCATGGGGCGGCGCACTATTGGTCCAGCGTCGTCCGAGTTAGTTGAGGGTTTGGCCGGCAGGGATGTCCTTGTCCCATCACGCTCTAGCAACTCCTGTGGTGGGCCGGGCGCATGCACGCTGACACGGTCGCCAGGTGTACTGTGTTTCCTCCGTCACGTTGGTGTGGCTGGCTTCTGGGTTAAGCTGGCATTGTGTTAAGAAGCAGTGCGGTTGGTTTGTGTTTCTGAGGACGCGCGGTTGTCGACCTTCACCTCTCCCGAGTCCGTACAGGAGTTGCAGCGATGTGACAAGACTGTAACTACTAATTGGAGACTGTGAAAAGGGGTAAATAAAAATGGTAAAAATCATAATAAAAAGAACGCTTTGGCGGGTCACTTTTCGGAAGACACGACTCGACCTTCCCCTCTCCTGAGCCCTTTGTGGAGCTGAAAATTCTTGAAATTTTCTGGATTGACTGACCTTCATGTGGCTATTTTAAGAATCTCAAATATAAAATATATTTTGATTTGTTTTAACACTTTTTTGATTACTACACGATTCCATATGTGTTATTTCATAGTTTTGATGATTTCACTATTATTCTACATAGTAGAAAATAGTAAAAATAAAGACAAAACCCTGCAATGAGTAGGTGTCTCCAAACTTTTGACTGGTACTGTGTGTACACACCCACACACACACTACTGTTCAAAAGTTTAGGGTTACCTAGAAATATCCTTGATTTTGAAAGAAAAGTACATTTTCTTTGTCCATTTAAAATAACCTCAAATTGATCAGAAATACAGTATAGACATTGTTAATGTTTTAAAGTTGCTGATAATGGGCCTCTGTACGCATATGTAGATATTCCATTACAAATCAGCCATTTCCAGCTGCAGCAGTCATTTACAACATTAACAATGTCTACACTGTATTTCTGACCAATTTGATGTTATTTTAATGGACAAAACATTTGCTTTTCTTTCAAAAACAAGGATATTTCTAAGTGACCCCCAAATTTTGAACTCCAGTGTGTATGTGTATATATAAATCGGAATAGACTCATGGCTATTTGTGTTTGTGTGTGTATCTTTCGATCTACAGGCAGTTTGTACTCCGCTGCTGCCCCACCAGAAGCAGGCTCTGAGCTGGATGTGTGTGAGTGAAAACAACGCTGCGCTGCCCCACTTCTGGGAGGTTAAGGGGAAACTGTTCTATAACACACTCACACACTCCTCTGTTAGAGAGAGACCGCAGAGGGTCCGGGGCGGCATACTGGCTGACGACATGGGACTGGTGAGACGAACACACACACTGATTACTGACCATGTACAGTACATGAACACACACACACACCCTTCACCATCACCACTGTGGTTTGTGTTTTCAGGGGAAAACGTTGACCACCATCGCTCTGATCCTCTCCAACTTCCACCACGGGAAACCTCTGTGTGAACCGGTAAGTGTTATGATCTGAAGTGGGCTTCCTTCGTGGCTGCTGATTGGTGAAAGGATTAGGTGATAGATTTGTCACTATCATGTCTGTTCAGATCAGGGTTGGGGGGGTGGGGTCAATTCCATTTTAATTTCTCCAGTCAATTCAAAAAGTAAACCAAATTTCAAGTTATTTTTCATTAATTGACCCCAACACTAGTTCAGATCAGCTGTTGTAAAGTGAAAAGATGACAGCCTCTGTGCGTGGATTTCTGAATGTCCTGTCAGTGAGCTGTGTCTCTATATGTCTCTGTAGGAGAAGTCTTCCCCTGAACCTAAGGCCTCTACCACCGCAAGGAAAAACCCTGAAGGTAAGTGTGTGTGCTCAGACATTTCAGGTACCTGCTCCTCTCTCACTAATGTTGATTCCGCTCTCTCGCTCTCGCTCGCTCTCTCTCTCTCTCCCTCAGGGAAGAGTGGCGACGGGGATCAGGCAGAAGTGTCTGTGGCTCCCGCTGGTCACTCCCCTTGTATGAGGTAGGTTAGAGCCTTAGCACATAGCTCCCTGCTTGCGTATGTTATCACCTCTGGTTTCTGTCAGGACAAATTGTGTGTGTGTGTGTTTCAGAGCCAATCAGGCTGAAACCCAGGTGGTGTGTGTGGAGTCAGTGGACGTGGTGCAAGAGGATGTAGTGGAGGATGGAGACAAGGACTTGGTGTCTGAAAAGAAAGGTAGAAGTCCCTAATATACACACTACTACTATTTGTGTGAGGACATGCAGACTCAGCTGAACTAATATATCTGTCCTTCACCACACAGCGAAGGGAAGGCCACAGGGAGGCAAAGCCAAGGCCACCACAACAAAGAAAGGTAAATTGGCTGTGTGTGTGATTTTTGTCCCTCCTGATGCCATGTATATGTGGTGGTCTGTGCTGCAATAAAATCTGTCCTTTCAGCTGCTAAGACCAAAGGGAAAGCAGTCAGCACCTCAAGAAAAGGTAAGACAGCCGTCTTTACAAGTACTGGCATTTAGGATTTGAAGCATAGTTTGCGTGCAACACTAGGCTTTGCATGCAAAACTGGGTGGTGTGTGTGTCTAGGGGGTGCTGTGTTGGAGGACCTGGACTTTGCAGCAGCACTGAGTGGGATAACACAGGGAGCTCCTCAGAAAAAGAGTGTCGGTGAGTTCAATAGTCAATATATGGTGGATATATTATATTGCTCTGCCATGCATCATTGATATACTGATGATCTGTGATAAAGCTACACGCATCCCCACCCATTTGATGACTGCATTATTTGGTGTGTGTGAGTTAAGGTAAAAGTGTAGTTTCGCCGGTGGAAGCTGCCTCTTCCCAGAGCACAGACGACCCAGCAGCCAGAGCCACTCTCATCATCTGCCCCTTATCGGTACTCAGCAACTGGCTGGTGAGAACACATTCTTTTGCACATTCGTGCACACACATAAACAGTCAGTCAGTCAGTCAGTCACACACAAACAGACAAACAAACAAACGGTCAGTCACACACACTAACATGTTAACTTGTGTTGTAGGACCAGTTGGATCAACATGTGCGAGCGGACGTCAAGCTGAATGTGTATCTGTACTATGGCTCGGAACGCAACAGGGACACACACTTCCTGTCCTCGCAGCACATGGTCCTCACCACCTACAACGTGCTTTCTGCTGACTACTCGGTGAGTGGAGGGTGGGTGTGTGTTATCGCTCTTGATTTGGGACTGGTAAACTGCAACGCTCTCTCTTTCACTCACTCCTCTCTGTCTCTGTCTCAGGGCAGTGCTAGTCCCCTCCATACAGTGAGCTGGTTGAGAGTGGTCTTGGACGAGGGCCATATTATCAGAAACCCAAACACCCAGCAGAGCAAGGCTGTACTCAAATTAAACACACAGAGACGCTGGATACTCACAGGTACAAGCCACACACACACACTGCTAGTGGATAATGTCAACTGTTGACATAGAACATGTGAAGAGCTCAGTGTCATTTGTGTCCAGGCACTCCCATCCAGAACAACCTGAGGGATCTGTGGATGCTGGTGGCTTTTCTGCGTCTTAAGCCGTTCGACGTGAGAGAGTGGTGGAACAGAGTCATACAGAGACCTGTCACACAGGGGGACAAGACCGGCCTGCAGTCAGTACACGCGTGCGCACACACAACAGCGAGAGAGTCATTCACAGTCATGCTAGCTTGACTGACTGGCTGGCTGACTCATGGTTTTTAGAGCCCTCCTGCTAAAGCGACAACTGATCTCGACTACAGCATCTCACATTTGTAACAATGGCTGTGTTTGTTTTCACTGGCTGCCAAAGCTGACAACTCAAATGTGTGTGTTTGACCCGGCGTGTGTGTTTAGGAATCTGCAGGCTCTGGTGAAGTGTGTCACGCTGCGTCGTACGAAGACCAGCCGTGTGTGTGGTCGGCCTCTGGTCTCTCTGCCGGAGAGGAGTGTCAGAATAGAGGAAGTGGAGCTGACACAGAAGGAGAGGGAGGAATACGAGCTGGCACACACAGAGGGACGCACCACCATCAGCAGGTGTGGCTGTGTGTTTATACCTGTGTGTGGCTGTGTGTTTATACCTGTGTGTGGCCGTGTGTGTTTATACCTGTGTGTGGCCATGTGTGTCTTCACCTGTGTGTGTGTGTCTAGGTACGTTGCAGAGGGGACCGTCCTCAGGAACTACGCAGATGTTCTGGCTATCCTAGTCAGGCTGAGACAGTTCTGCTGCCACCCTGGCCTACTGGGAAAGACCACTACACACACAGGTAACACACATATATGGGTAAAGTGTGTGTACACACATACATTTTGTAACTTTTGTAGCGGATTGTTTTGTTGGTATTTTAAATAAGCCACATAACATTCTAATGAACCCCCTCCCCGACACCCTCCCTCCCCCCCTCGCCAGGTGTGGTAGCTGTGACTCCTGCAGAGTTGAGAGAGCGTCTGATAATGAAACTGAGGCTGGTGCTGGGCACTGGCTCTGATGAAGAGTGTGCTGTATGTCTGGACTCTGTTCGTCTGCCTGTCATCACACACTGTGCACACGTCTACTGCAGACCCTGCATCGCAGAGGTCATACGCAGTGAGCAGGTAGTTAACTACATACACGCCATGTGACTCTCTTGCTCTCTCGCTCGCTCGCTTGCTGCAGGCATTGACCAGGTACACTTATTGTGTGTGTGTGTGTGTGTGTGTGTGTAGGAGCAGGCGCGGTGCCCTCTGTGCAGAGGCCAGATCAAGGCCAGTGAACTAGTGGAGTTCCCTCTGGAGGAGGAGGAGGAGAGTAACCTCTTGGAGAACTGGAGGAGCAGCTCCAAGGTAACATACACACACCTGTAGAACCACTTCTGGGGTATATTCATTTGTGCAAACTAGCAAAACATTTATTGGAAACGTTCAGGTAGTCCCTCCCTGTTTGGGCCCGTTTGATTCCTAGTGAATACCACCCTGTTGTAGAAAGTTGTTGTGCCTATAAACATTTTGTGTATACATACATGCATATACATACTTACTAACTAACTAACTAACTAACTAATTAACTGTCAAAAGTTTTAGAAGTTTTTCTTTACTATATTCTACATTGTAGAATAATAGTGAAGACATCAAATCTATGAAGTAACACACATGGAATCATGTAAGCAAATAAGTGTTAAACAAATCAAAAAATATATTTTATATTTGAGATTCTTCAAATAGCCACCCTTTGCTTTGATGACAGCTTTGCACACTCTTGGCATTCTCTCAACCAGCTTCATGAGGTAGTCACCTGGAATGCATTTCAATTAATAGGTGTGCCTTGTGAAAAGTTAATTTGTGGAATTTCTTTCCTTCTTAATGCATTTGAGCCAATAGGTTGTGTTGTGACAAGGTAGGGGGGTATACAGAAGATAGCCCTATTTGGCAAAAGACCAAGTCAATATTATGGCAAGAACAGCTCAAATAAGCAAAGAGAAATGACAGTCCATCATTATTTTAAGACATGGTCAGTCAATACGGAAAATTTCAAGTACTTTGAAGTTTCCTCAAGAGGAGTCGCAAAAACCTTCAAGCGATATGATGATCTGGCTCTCATGAGGTCCGCCACAGGAATGGAAGACCCAGAGTTACCTCTGCTGCAGAGGATACATTCATTAGAGTTACCAGCCTCAGAAATTGCAGCCCAAATAAATGCTTCACAGAATCAACTGTTCAGAGGAGACAGTAAATCAGGCTTTCATGGTTGAATTGCTGCAAAGAAACCTCTACTGAAGGACACCAGTAAGAACAGACTTGCTTGGGCCAAGAAACATGAGCAATGGACATTCGACCGGTGGAAGTCTGTCCTTTGGTCTGTTGAGTCCAAATTTGAGATTTTTTGTTCTAATCACAGTGTCTTTGAGACACAGTATCGGTGAACGGATGATCTCCACATGTATATTTCCCACCGTAAAGCATCGAGGAGGGGGTGTTATGGTGTGGGGGTGCTTTGCTGATGACACTGATTTATTTAGAATTCAAGGCACAGTTAACCAGCATGGCTACCACAGCATTCTGCAGCGATACATCATCCCATCTGGTTTGGGCTTAGTGGGACAATCATTTGTTTTTCAACAGGACAATGACCCAACACACTTCCTGGCTGTGTAAGGGCTATTTGACCAAGAAGGAGAGTGATGGAGCGCTGCATCAGATGACCTGGCCTCCACAATCATCCGTCCTCAACCAAATTGAGATGGTTTGGGATTGGTCGGATCACAGAATGAAGGAAAAGCAGCCAACAAGTACTCAGCATATGTGGGAACTCCAAGACTGTTGGAAAAGCATTCCATGTGAAGCTGGTTGAGAGAATTCCAAGTGTACAAAGCTGTCCAGGCAAAAGGTGGCTATTTGAAGTATCTCAAATATAAAATATATTGATTTGTTTAACACTTTTTTGCTTACTACATGATTCCCTATTCCATATGTGTTATTTCATAGTTTTGATGTCTTCACTATTATTCTACAATGTAGAAAACAGTAAAAATTAAGAAACTCTTGAATGAGTAGGTGTTGTAAAACCTTTGACTGGTTTTGTGTGTGTGTGTGTACGCACACATACACAGTGGCAAGAAAAGTATGCATAATTTGGTCATAAAATTGTATCTGATCTTCATCTAAGTCACAACAATAGACAAACAGTCTGCTCAAACAATTGTACGTTTTCATGTCTTTATTGAACACACCGTGTAAACATTCACAGTGCAGGGTGGGAAAAGTATGTGAACCCTTGGTTTTAATAATGAACTCAACCAAATGTTTTCTGTAGTTGCGGATCAGACCTGCACAATGGTCAGGAGGAATTTTGAACAGCAGTGGCTTCTCCTGTGGTGTCCCCCCATGAACACCATTCTTGTTTAGTGTTTTACGTATCGTGGACTCGGCAACAGAGATGATAGCATTTTCCAGAGACTTCTGTAAGTCTTTAGCTGACACTAGGATTCTTCATAACCTCATTGAGCGCATTCGACACTGTGCTCGTGCAGTCGTCTTTGCAGGACGGCCACTCCTAGGGAGAGTAGCAACAGTGCTGAACTTTCTCCATTTATAGACTATTTGTTTTATTGTGAACTGATGAACATCAAGGCTTTTAGAGATACTTTTGTAACCCTTTCCAGCTTTATGCAAGTCAACCATTCTTAATCTTACGTCTTCTGAGATCTCTTTTGTTCGAGGGATGGTTCACATCAGGCAATGCTTGTGATTATCAAATTCAAATTTTGTGAGATTTTATAGGGCAGGGCAGCTCTGACCAACGTCTCCAATCTCGTCTCAATGATTGTACTCCAGGTTAGCTAACTCCTGACTCCAATTAGCTTTAGGAGAAGTCATTAGCCTAGGGGTTCACATACTTTTTCCAACCTACACTGTGAATGTTTAAATGATGTATTCAATATAGACAAGACAAATACACATATATATTATTATATATATCTGTATAATTGATTTATTACTGTATGTTCATAGAATCCGTACTCCTGGCGAATGGTTTTCATGTGCTATAAGATGTGATGGCTTCTAGCTACTGTAAGACACCCCCTGATCAACAAACGGTGTGTCTAGGTGGAGGCTCTAATGTCTAGCCTGCTCAGACTGCGCAGTGAGGACGACAGCATCAGGAGTCTGGTTGTCTCTCAGTTCACACGCTTCCTCACTATTCTGGAGATTCCACTCAGGTAACATGTACACACACACACAGAACACTTAAAAATATATTTTACCCCGGATCTCACTCTCACGCTCTGCCTCTAGGGAGGAGGGTTTCAAGTTTGTACGTCTGGACGGCACTATGAGCCAGAAAAGGCGGGCTCAGGTCATTCAGGAGTTCCAGAGCGACGCCCCTGGCAGCCCATTGATCATGCTGCTGTCACTCAAAGCCGGAGGGGTGGGGATAAACCTCAGCGCTGCATCCCGCGTCTTCCTCATGGACCCAGTAAGTGTTTCAACTGTTCAGTAATCTACACTTTCCTCACACACAGACATATATGTACACACTCTGACATTTGTGTGTGTCCACAGGCATGGAACCCAGCAGCAGAGGACCAGTGTGTGGACCGGTGTCACCGCCTCGGCCAGAAGAGAGATGTTGTCATCACTAAGGTCAGAGGTTACATGGCTGCGGGTTGTGGGTAATGTAGTCACTAAAGTGTAGTTTTATCATGGACACAGAGGCAGAAGCGGTGTGTGTGTACATACAAATATTTATTGTGTGTCTAGTTCATAGTGAAGGGCTCCGTGGAGGAGAACATGGTGAAGATTCAGAGGCAGAAGCAGGATCTGGTGGAGAAGGCTTTTGGCACCAAGAACCCCAGTGAGAGGAAGACGTCACGTGTTGATGAAATCCGAGCCCTGATGGAGCTGTAGATGCCAGCACTAAAAACAGCAATTCTTTTGAACAGAGCCCTCTCTGGCAGGCCAACATTGTCCTTTAAGTTTAGAGGTAATGTTCTCCCAGCTGTGGGACCAAACACACACACACTGCCCATTGTTTAGAGCAGTACTGCATGTGTGGGAATAAAGAATCTGTTACAAACCATACATTAGTCTTTTTAATTTGTTTTTGGTCCTAAATTCCCCACAAACGGAAATTCATAGCTCAGGGTTCAAACCTCTGTAAAACATCCTCTAGGAGTCTAGGGAATAGGTGTGACATGAGTTTACTGTAGACTTGACTAACTTGCTTTACTTTACAGAGCAGAGGAAAATATGAGGATAAAAGGATGTGTATCACAGGTGTAATTTCTAATAAAACTCAGATTAGAAATAATCTTGATACTTTTCTGTTTGTGTCCCTTTTTTGTCCAACTGTCATGTTGTTATACCAAACCAGCAGAATGCTGGCATGCAGGCTAGATGATATTTAACACTAATAGCTAATGTTTGTGTCCCGAATGGCACCATATATAGTGCACTACTTTTGACCAGGGCCCATAGTTGATGCACATTTTTGGGGGAATTTCTCTGGGCTGTTCGCCTATAACCAGAGAATGTTCAGTACTGTTGTTCTAAACAGAAGTAATGGTCACAGGCTAAATGAGACAATAGGACTAACCTGAGTCACTACCATTTGCCATACTGTAGCACTCTGAGTGTTTGTTCCTGTCCCCCAGTCTCACCATTCACTGTGTTGTTCCAATACACAGTTGGTAGAACAGGAAATGATACAGAGGCAGTCAGGCAAGTTGAAACCTGTGTGCGCACACAGGGCAGTGGTAGACTACTAGGATTTATAACTGACACCACAGGACCTCTGAACATAGGACTCTTGGACAAGTTAACTAATTTGATGGAAACTAGATGGTGAAATAGAGATTTACCAGGTTTAATATGATGGGTATTAATGCAAATGGAAGTTATTAAACTCCCTCTGACATTTGGGAGCCGCTGAACATTCAGAGAGAAGAGGACAAAGTTGGTACCAGCCTTGCATCTCCAGGTAGGCACATTTATTGTATCGTCAAGCCTTGAATTACATTGGTTTTATTGTGAAAGTTTGGTGTGATGTTAGTGTGCATTATTGTGACATGGGATTCCCTTTGAATGACACTTTGGCTATTCCGCTGTAAGTGGGGATTAAATCATAATGTGTTTAACTTGTTCTGCATAACATCTCTGACTCATTATAATGTCGAGTTGGTTTTTACCCGTGGCTTTATCAAGACCAAAACTTTATTTCAACACCATATCAATCAAGTTACTCGAACTCAAAGAAGATATTTAAAATGTATTTTCACCAGGACATTAGATCCCAGTACAATATCCAATGTCAACAAAATACAATGGTTATGATGACAGATCAGATGGCTCACTCACTTTGAATGGGTAAGAATGGAGAGGGAATCAACTTGGACCAATTTGACTTCTGACTAGTAATTGGTCCTGGTTGTCAATGCTTTCACAATACTAAAATTAGAGGGAGGAACTGAGTCCTGTGTTTTCTGCAGTTCTCCATTGGCCTCTGGAGGCCTTATATGGGAAACTGAGATTGCAGATCGACTATGGGGTGATCTGAGAATCGTCACTCCAGGGTGGTGCAGGGCTACAGGCTTCCTGTTCTGTGGGCTCTGTGTGTGTGTGTGTGTTTGTGCCCGTGTTGTGTGTCTTTACTGCTCTAAATTTGGGGTTAGGGCGTTCTGCACTGCAATGACTGTCAGCAACTTCCTGTAGCAGTATTTTCATGCACAGTGATGGGAACCAACATTTAATGGTGTCTGCCTGCCCATTTTCAAGTTAAAATCATGGAACAAAAACGGCCATAGACCCATAACAATACCTGTCAGTCTGCATTCTTTATGATAATAATCTGTAAGGCAGATGTGCATCATGTTGCTAGAGGACAAAGATGGACTTTAGTAACTGAGTACTTCCACAACAGAGATCCTATTAATTAGTTCTAATATGTAATTCTGTGAATCCCACAATGTTGAGGTTTTCCAACGCCTATTACTGTATGGCCAGTGTAGCAAAGTCCTGTCTCAGTTTACTGGATCTGAATTTACGTCTTTAATGCAAATAAAGTGTATGTCCCAAATGCCACTCTACCTATGGACCCTGGTAAAAAAGTAGAGTGCCATTTGAGATGCACAAAGTCAGATACAGCAGTTTTAAATGTACCCTTTCGACTGTTTCCAGCTCCCAAGATGACCTCTTCTGAAATGTGACTGTCTGCATCTCAATACAGAGGCCCCAGCCAGGGGAGCGGCTGACTGTATAGGCCCTACCTACAGTAACATGGAGATGGTGCAGGTGGAGTTTGAGTATGAGTACACAGCCAGGGACGGGGCTCTGGTCTCCATCAAGCCCAAAGACATGTAATTGAATTGAAAATATTTATTGTCCATAAAATATTTCACAAAATGGAAATTAGTCATCAGCTCATGGTAAAATGAGTACAATTACAAACAAACAGATTGGACAACATGATATAGATTATAGACGTACTGTGTGTTTTGCACAGCCCCCAAACATATTGTTTACGTTGCCTTTTTGGGCCTGTAATGTTCACAGGTACATCCTGGTCTCCAGGACCAACGAGCACTGGTGGCACGTCCAGAAGGACCAGAGCACCAAGCCCTTCTACATCCCTGCAAAGTATGTGAGGGAGCTCTCTGTGGAGACCCAGGGCCAACTGGACCTCACCGATCCTGGGATTCAGAGTCACACATCCCCGCAGGCAACGACTGACAGAGAGCCAACGAAGATGTCTAACAAAGGTCAAAGGCCAGGCACTGTGATCAGGGTCCACGTGTCCACGGATCACTCTGCGAGATCACTTTCCACGCACAGGAAGTCCACGTTCAGGGTCTCACAAGACATCAATGATATCGAGCGGTATGAGCACGTGAAGACAATGGTGGGACTGCAGACCTCCAACAACGAGACTAGAGAGAGCCCGCCATGTGATGAAGAAGTGATGAAGAAGCATAGTTTAGTTCCAGGTGTCTCATTCAACTCAGCCTCAGACACTCCAGGTTTTGGCAATTTGCTGCAGCACCCTTCCCTAAAGCTCCTTGTCCCACCCGAGCCCACAAGTGTACTTCCTCAGTTGCAGTCAGGCCATTCTCCGTTTATCAAGGATCCAGTTGAACAGCAGAACTCCGACGGCTGGATGATGAAAACACTGGCAGGGGATCCTAGTGGGCAATCTCATTTATATCAGGACCCTGATATCTATGAGACTATATCAGATATACCACTCTCAGAGATGACAGACATAGTGGGAACAGAACCGGCTGGATCTCTGGGTGCAACGAAAACACCAGCAGAACAGCAAAGCCTTGATCAAACTTGTGGTCCGATTGATGTTACAGCCCCTTCTCTTTCAGATCAGGTAAGATTGAGAGTCAGTGATTGATTTTCCTACATTCATTTCACATTTCCACAAACTTCAAAGTGTTTCCTTTCAAATGGTATCAAAAAAATGCATATCCTTGTGAAAATCTGAAAAAAGTGTCAGATCCTTAAGAGGTTGTTAAGTAATGATATACTGTTGTTTCTCTTTGCTTATTTAAGCTGTTCTTGCCATAATATGGACTTGGTCATTTACCAAATAGGGCTATCTTCTGTATACCAACCCTACCTTGTCACAACACAACCGATTGGCTCAAATGCATTAAGAAGGAAAGAAATTCCACAAATTAACTTTTCACAAGGCACACCTGTTTATTGAAATGCGTTCTAGGTGACTACCTCATGAAGCCGGTTGAGAGAATGCCAAGAGTGTGCAAAGCTATCGAGGCAAAGTGTGGCTACTTTGAAGAATCTCAAGATAAAGATATATTTTGATTTGTGTAACACTTTTTTGGTTACTACATGATTCCATATGTGTTATTTCATAGTTTTGATGTCTAAACTATTATTCTACACTGTAGAAAATAGTCAAAAATAAAGACCCTTGAATGAGTAGGTATGTCCAAACCTTTGACTGGCACTGTACATAGTAGATAATAAACAGCCAGTAGCAGCAGTGTAAAAAGGGGGTCAATGTAAATAGTCCACGTAGCCATTTGATTAACTGTTCAGCAGTCGTATGGCTTGAGGGTAGAAGCTGTTAAGGAGCCTTTCGAACATAGATTGGGCTCTCTGGTAGCTCTTGCCATGTGGTAGCAGAGAGAACAGTCTATGACTTGGGTGGCTGGAGTCTTTGACCATTTTTAGGGCCTTCCTCTGACACCGTCTGGTATAGAGCTCCTGGATGGCAGGAAGCTTGTCCCAAGTGATGTACTGGGCCGTACGCACTACCCTCTGTAGCGCCCTGCGGTCAGATGCCGAGCAGTTTCCAGGTGATGATGTAACCAGTACAGCTGTAGAAGTTTTTGAGGATCTGAGGACCCATGCCAAAGCTTTAAAGTCTCCTAAGGGGAAATAGCCTTTGTCGTGCCCTCTTCACGACTGTCTTGGTGTGTTTGGATCATGATAGTTGGTTGGTGATGTGGACACCAAGGAACTTGAAGCTCTCAACACACTCCATTACAGCCCCCGTCGATGGGATCTGAATACAGATATGAATCGGTTGGTCACAGATTCTTTAAAAAAAGGTTGGGCTGTGGATCAGAAAACCAGTCAGTGTCTGATGTGACCACCATTTACCTCGTGCAGCGACACATCTCCTTCTCATAAAGTTTCAGGCTGTTGATTGTGGCCTATGGAATGTTGTCCTACTCGTCTTCAATGGCTGTGCGGAGTTTCTGGCTATTGGTGGGACCTGGAATACGCTGTCGTACACATCGATCCAGAGCATCCCAAACGTGCTTAATGAGTGACGTGTCTGAGTATGCAGGCCATGGAAGAATTTGAATATTTTCATCTTCCAGAAATTGTGTACAGATCCTTGCGACATGGCCATGCATTATCATGATGGAGGTGGATGAATGACACGACAATGGGCCTCTGGATCTTGTCACTGTATCTCTGCACAGTCAAATTGACATTGATAAAATGCAATTGTGTTTGTTGTCTGTAGCTTATGCCTGCCCATATCATAATCTCACTGCCACCATGGGGCACTCTGTTCACAACATTGACAGAAAACCGCTCGCCCACACAAAGCCATACATTTGGTTTGCGTTTGTGAGGCCGGTTGGACGTACTGCCAATTTCTGTAAAATGACAGCTTGTGGTAGAGACATAAACATTAAAGATGGGAACATCTCTGGTGGACAGTCTTGCGGTCAACATGCCAATTGCACACTCCCTCACAACTTGAGACATGTGGCGTTGTGTGACAAAACTGCACATTTTAGTGGCCTTTTACTGCCCCCAGCACAAGGTGAACCTGTGTAATGATCATGCTGTTTAATCAGTTTCTTGATATGCCACACCTGTCAGGTGGATGGATTATCTTGGCAGAAGAGAAATCCTCAATAACAGGGATGTAAACAAATTTGTGCAAAACATTTGAGAAATAAGCTTTTTGTGCGTAGGGAACATTTTTGGAAAATTGTATTTCAGCTCATGAAACATGGGCCCAACACTTTACATGTTGTGTTTAGATATTTGTTCAGTGTACATGCAGTACAGAAAACTGGAAAGTCAGTAAACATTTCCACCTAATCAAAGTCTCTGGGGCCTACTGTCTAACTGTTTATTGGGCTTGCATCTGTCCTATGTCCCATTGTTCAGCAGCCCAATGGCTGATGGAGTGAAACATGCCTTGCTCCTATTCTTACTAAGCATTGGGACCCTTAATCTCCTTCTGGGGGGCAGCAGTTCAAAACATAGGGCAAGATTGTGTGTGGGGTCCTCTATGATATGCGTTTGGCCTTGTCCGTTTCCTGTTTATCATAGAGGCCCTGAAGCCCCCTGCACTGCAGCTCACAGAGCTTGGACCCCAAATTCGCAGTCCGCCTAATGATACCCTTATTATAAACTGACAGGCCACCGTACCAGGCCAGGAAACAGAAAGTTAGCACACACTCTCTATATGGCAGGTGTAATAGTTGGAGAGTATCCAGGTGTTAACATTCGGTTGTCTCAGTCTGCGCAGGAGGTACAGTCGTTGTTGGTATTTTTATTGATATGCTTAGTGTTGGCATTAAAAGAGTATGTGCTGTCCATGATGGTTCCCATGTACTTAACTCCCCACACTCGCTTCACCACCCAGGACTAGGTGGCTCACTGGGTCTGCCTCTGGAAATCAATGAGCAGTTATTTTGTTTGTTGATGTTGAGTGTGAGGTAGTTTTGCACCAGTCATGAACCCTTCATTGTAGTTACCCTGTTGTATTTATTTTAAGAAAAGGACTGGTCTGATTCGTTCCATGATTCATAGAGGAATTATTACTGTACTCAATGTTTGTTTCCCAAATGGCACCTGGTCAAAAGTAGTGCCCTATATAGAGGAATAGGGTGCAAATTGGGAATCAAACAATGAATCACAGTCACAGATGAGAACTAGGTGTATTGCTTGTGTCAGATTTCCCAAAATTTGATTGTGGTCAACAGGACTCAGCTAATGAATCACAAACTATCACATTCAGAGAAATACTGTATTACCTTCTGGGATCCATCCATAAACATGAGTCAAAAGATGTTTTCAGTAAGTGAGGCTTGTGATCTGCATTAAAGATGCATGGTGATATTGTTGTTAACAGAATGCAATGTGTTTGGTTGAAAGTTGTGCTGTTAACTTGGTTTTTATCCATAAGAAATGTATCCATAAAACATGCATGAGATGATAAAATCCCTGCTAATGTATGGAAAGATTCCCAACATAGCATGGTATATCTTGGCTGTAGTAGACTCAATTTATTATTCTATGCCAGCTCATCTACATATGAATACACACACACACTCTTTTGTGTGCCAGTCCAACGGGGTAAGGGGGTGCCCCTAGAATGCAACTGTAGTGTCCAGACCAGCTGATTCAAGTGTTGGTGCAACTGTCTGGAATACGTTAAGCGGGACCACATCACTGTTAGGTGCGTATGGACCTGTACAATTTGATTGGAACAATTATAAGTATCTGTCCGATTTCACAAAAGTGGAATCGTCTTTCTATCTCTTATTACATTTTCTTTTTATTACCGTGAATGTGGGTCGGGTTTAGGGGAGAGTTGTTGGGGCAACCACAGAACAGGTTAGAAACGATTCGAATCGATAGGCTACATACATACTGTAACCAGAAAGGAAAGAGTTAATCCGAAATGTAGGCTACCAACAACCACTTCCAAACTGCTGGTTGTAGTTGCTTCCAGTTGCTGCATGTTGCCAGAGCACCAAGAGAATTATCCAACCCCCCCAAAAATATGGAAATTTAGCGAATGCAAATTACATTGAATAAAGTTGGTTGGCTTGACAGGCGCAACATCGTTTTTCGGAGAAACCTTGAACTTTCCACGAGTCCGATGTCATCTTTGGTTCACCTGTTCCGAGGTAAAGTGACGTAGGCCGCTTCTAGTATCGGGATGTACAGTCAAGCATGGAACTATTTGTATACATCTGGGTGTAGCCTACAAATTGGCTACATTTTATCTGCTCCGCTCACGATTTTAAAGTTATTACATTGTTGCAATGTGAAAACATTATGATTGCTGACTAAACTAGTATAGTAGGCCTAAATTGCTATAATAGAACTTGATCTAGTTTGCAAACTGAAACGTGTAAATGTAGAAAGACTATTTAAAAAGCTTAGATAAAGCCACCACAGATACTGGTTTATTTTCTAAAATCGGTTTTACCATAGTAAACTATCCCCAATTTACAGAAGGGCAGAGAGCTGGTTTGTGGCTTTCAACAATAATCCCCAGTGGAATGAATGACACCCTCACTTCCCCTGTCTGTCGGGACAATGGGGGAAGCATCCCAAATGGCACTCTACACCCTGTGTAGAGCACTATTTTTGACCAGGACCCATAGAGCTCAGCAATGAAATGTATAGGGAATATGGTGCCATTTAGGACTCAGAAGGTTGCAACTCATGTGGACGTGCCAGGACCCCTCAAGTGGAGCCCCACTTCCCCAAATGGAGGTCCGTCTCCATGGTAATGTGTGGGGTTTTAGAGTTTAACTCAGAAGAAGCAGCTAGCTAGGGCTTAGGTTATGTGGCATTGACAACCATGCCATGCAGTGTGTGAATAGGCTATGCACAATGTGCACACTGGCAATCAAACTCACATTTAGGTAATTGTCAAGTCTTTACTCATTCTATCAGTACATGACATGTACTGTAGGCTAGTTCCATTGCTTCCTGAATTGAAGCGCTCTAGGTAAATATAATGAACCAAAATATAAATGCAACATGCAACAAATTCACATTTTACTGAGTTACAGTTCATATAAGGAAATCAGTTAATTGAAATAAATTCATTAAACCCTAATCAATGGATTTAACATGACTGCGAATACAGATATGCTTCTGTTGGTCAAATCAAATCACATTTATTTATAAAGCCCTTTTTACATAAGCAGATGTCACAAAGTGCTTATACAGAAACCCAGCCTAAAACCCCAAATGCAGATGGAGAAGCATGGTGGCTAAGAAAAGCTCCCTAGAAAGGCAGGGACCTAGGAAAACACCTAGAGAGGAACCAGGCTATGAAGGGTTGCCAGTCCTTTTCTGGCTGTGCCCGATGGAGATTATAAGAGAACATGGCCATTAAGGCCAGATTGTTCTTCAAGGTGTTCAAATGTTCATAGATGACCAGCAGTATCACAGACACATTTGAGAAATACAAAAAAAAGGTAGGGGCGTGGATCATTAAACCAATCTGTATCTGGTGTGATCACCATTTGCCTCATGCAGTGTGAAACGTCTCCTTTGCATAGAGTTGATCAGGCTGTTGATTATGGAGTGTTGTCCCACTCTTCTTCAATGGCTGTGTGAAGTTACTGGATATTGGCAGGAACTGGAACATGCTGTCATTCATGTTGATCCAGAGCATTCCAAACATGCTCAATGGGTGACATGTTTGGTGAGTATGCAGGCCATGGAAGAACTGGGACATTTTCATCTCCCAGGAATTGTGTACAGATCCTTGCGACATGAGGCTGTGCATTATCATGCTGAAACATGAGGCACGACAATGGATCTCGTCACGGTATCTCTGTGCATTCAAATTGCCAGCGATAAAAAGCAATTGTGTTCGTTGTCCGTAGCTTATGCCTGCCCATACCTTAACCCCACCGCCACTATGGAATACTCTGTTCACAAGTTAACATCAGCAAACTGCTCACCCACATGACGCCATACACTTGGTATGTAGTTGTGAGGCCGGTTGGACGTACTGCCAAGTTCTCTAAAATGACGTTGGAGGCGGCTTATGGTAGAGAAATTAACATTCAATTATCTGGCAAAAGCTCTGATGGACATTCCTGCAGTCAGTGTGCCAATTGCACGCTCCCTCAAATCTTGAGGAATCTGTGGCATTGTGTTGTGTGATAAAACTGCACATTTTAGTGGGCTTTTATTGTCCCCAGCACCTGGTACAATGATCATGCTGTTTAATCAGCTTATTGATATGCCACACCTGTTAGTTGGATGGGTTATCTTGGCAAATAAGAAATGCTAACTAACAGGAATGTAAACAAATTTGTGCAAAACATTTGAGAGAAATTTTCTTTTCGTGCTTCTGGAACATTTCAGGGATCTTTTATTTGAAGCTCATGAAACCAACACTACATGTTGCACATATTTGTTTTCAGTGTACATACCTTTGGTTCATCCGATATGGTTAGTTGGCTAAACTGTTCTGGATGAGTGGCAATGAATGGTCCTGTGGCACCCCTGCTATGCAGCAACAAGGGTAGTGTTACAAATGGCCTATACCCTATTCCCTATTTGGTGCATTACTTTTGACCAGGGCCCATAGGGCTATGGTCAAAATTAGTGCACTATATAGGGAATATAAGGTTCCATTTGGGACAGAACCTAGGGCTGTTCTGCCCCTTATTGGCATGGGGATCCATCCACTGTTGATTAAGGGATATGTTAGTGCAATCTAAAAATCGTTATGTGTAAAAAAAAAATATATATATATATATATATATATATATATTTGTAGAATTTAAATTGTAGGACAGTGGCTGGTACAGGATGATGCTAAGGAATAGAGGCTTTAATCAAACAGACTGTACAGAGAGAACCTCCAACCTGTATTCTCTGTGTTCTAGAGCCGCAAAGGCTCCTGAGTGGCGCAGCGGTCTAAGGCACTGCATCTCAGTGCTAGATGCATCACTACAGACCCTGGTTTTATCCCAGGCTGTATTTGGCCCAGCATCGTCCGGGTAAGGGGAGTGTTTGGCCGGGCTTGGCCATCATTGTAAAATAAGAATTTGTTCTTAACTGACTTGCTTAGTTAAGTTTTTTTTTAATGAAATAAAATGTGCCATGTGCAACAGATTTCTGAAATAAGCAGCATTTTGGGTGCAACTGGATAGCAGTGCTGTAGGTTTTACAGGAGTAAGTGACAAGGTGTATTAAGGCTCGCACACATCGCACCGAAAGTGGATCTAGCGTTCTTCTGCTGATCTTGATCTTTCAGCACGCTGTGTTTTAGGGACTACCCGCTGTAGACGTCAGACTCGGTGCGCCCTTGGTTCGCAAATTACGCTCAGAGGTGCTAAGTACTCTCGGCCAGCAAACGCTGTTGGTGTGTCTGAGCCCTTAGTGTCTTACTTGCATCATCTTACATGTCTTGTAACTGTAGCCTTCACTTACACTGTACCATAGGTCTTTGATCAAAGTAGTACACGATGTAGGGAATAGGGTGCCTTTTGGGATGCAATCTTTATTATAATGTTTAGAGCTAAGCAGAAGCCACATGAATGTTAAAATAACCGCTGTCAGTCATAATGAAATTTACTGTCAAGACGAATGCATGCATTTGATCAGAGACTTTTGGTGGGAAAACCCTTCCCTGAAAGTTTTGATTGAATATTGACCACTGTTGGTCTATAGCCTTGATCATCCAAACTAGACATGTCGATGTCGGTCCAATGTTTTCATGTGTCAACAGGACCAATGTCCCAAAGATCTTTTAAAGGAGACGCCAAAATATATTTTTGACTCAACATACAGTATCTCAACCCCTCTGTGGTTTTGGCAGGGTGTGCTGTCCATTCAGCTGTCTGTGTGTGTGCACCTTTGTGTGTGCATGTCCATTCTCCCGTGCTGTGATTGGGACAAGGATTGGGACTTTGAGAGGCACTGGGGGAGCCTGAACAGACAGCCTCTTGAGTCTGAACAGATCACAATGTAACCTAGAGACAGACTGTACAGCAGCTGTTGTAAGTTGCTCTGTTCTGCAGACCAAAGTCACATGCCAGGCAACCCTCTGTTCCTGCTCTCTGACAACATAGAACACCAGGTAGCGTGTTGTTCAGGGGAAGGACATACAGGTGAGTCCATTGTCTGATTGTTCCCCTCCTCAGCAGCAACACTGGCCAAATGGCACCCCATTCCCTATATGGTGCACTTTACTTACTACTGTACACAGCTATAATTCAAGGACAACCACTTCAATTGAATCAGAAAACATCTCACTCACAGACAGTCCCAAATGGCACCCTAGGGCTCTGGTCAAAAGTAGTGCACTTTAAAGGAAATAGGGTGCCATTTGGGACTGTCTGTGAGTGAGATGTTTTCTGATTCAATTGAAGTGGTTGTCCTTGAATTATAGCTGTGCTGCTCAGGGATATTATGTTTTATTGTGGTCATTAGGCCTTGGTAGTGGTGAGTGCTTAGTCTTGGTTTATTGGTACTAGTGTGTGAACCAGAGCAACAGTTCTAGCACTACCAGAGCCCATAGGGTCAAAAACAGTGCACTACAAAGCGAATAGGAGGTCATCTGGGACATATCCTAGGCATGGCTTCTAAACTGAAATCATGTGGAGGTTATTTGAGAGTAAGGATGGGTGAATAGATTTAGATGAATCCAACATTTAGGCTAACACGCAATGTTATGATCCCGAGGCTGTCATGATGGTTGGACTATCGAGTGGAGTGGTCTATCCTAGTTAAATACAAATTAACTCAATTGACATGAAAGTGAATGTAGGAATGCATTGCTTATATGATCCAATTAATCAGCAATTCCTTAACTATTGTTGTAAACAAACTATTCTTGTGAAAAAGAATAGTAATAGTGTTATCTTCATGTTCATGCATCACTAGATGTATTGCTTTGGTAAACACACACACACCACTTGAGTGGGAGGTGGAAAGTCATTAATTTTTCTCTGTACTTGTGTAGTATCTCCTCTAGCAGCTCCCATTGACTGCTCCTCAGCTGTAATGAGACAATTCAATGACTGCATTTACACAGGCAACCCAATTCTGATGTTTTTTTTCTCACTAATTGGTCTTTTGACCAATCAGATCAGTGCTGAAAAAGTTCTGATGTGAAAGACCTGATGTGACTCGTCAAAAGAACAATTCGTGAATAAAATATCAGAATGGGGCTGCCCGTCTACACGCAGCCAATGTCTCAAGTATCTTGTCTCCTTGGTCAAGTAATCATGTTAGACCCGGAATGTCTTTCATGTCGTCTTGATGCATGTTTTTTTATATTTTTTACATTTCTTTTGACATATTCTATATTCGTAATGATAGGGTTAACTGTTTGGGACTTGAATATCAAAGCTCCTGAGATCTGCTTACCTGAAGTAAATATGTATTTTAGCTAAGTAGCTTTACTGTGTGCAGTACTGCAGGCATTCTTGGGCAGCAGTTGTTACCACGTATCTTTGACTTGGGCTCTTCTAATGTTACCACAGTATATTCATCCATTACCATATCGTCTCTCTTTTGTATTCATCTCTATGTACCATCTATGTTCTAGAGATCTGTTTTCCTGCAGATCCTACTGGAGCTGGTTTTCTGCATCGGGGCAGTCAGAAGAGCGTCAGTCAGCCTGGCCTGAGGAGATGGGTAGGGAAGTGATAAGGTTGGTGTGCTGTATGTAGATTGTAGAAGGTAGAACTAGAATTTCACACAGCATTCTCTGGGGTAATCCAGGATTCTGGGCCATGAGGAGTGATGTAACGGGGGAGGAGTCAGATTCATTCAATAGGCCGACTGTTTTTGTGGTGTGATTAGGGCCCCAATTTGCTTCCCTATTGTTTGATTGGATGATTGGTAAATCGGTTAAGTAATCAGGCAGATTGCTGATTCATAGCATTGCTCAAAGCTACAGTATGAGAGAAATTATAGGTTTTTCTCCTTTATGGCAATTAAAGACCATGCAAAATATTGCAATCGTCTCCTAGTTCAACAACATAACAATGTTTCCTCTTCCGCAGTGCTTCACTTTCACTCTTTTGGTTGGCATTTCAATTTTAAACACTCACAAAACAGATCTTTGACAAACTTTTTAAAAAATCAGGAATTAAATTACTTACATTTGAATGGGCCGTATCCCCTGTTAAGTTATCTGTCTGCATCAATGAAGTGTGTTGTCCACTCAGGTCCTTGTTTGTGAGTCTGAAATACAGGCCTCCTCTGTGCTTATGTAATAGCATAAACATAGTGTGAGGCTGCTGGCCCGGGCACATTTGAATAGCAAAACACCTTGTGCCCAGGTACCAAATATAGAGGTGAAATATTTGGGATGTTCCAGGAACTGTATTCGCAAGGGTGCCAGTCGGTTTCTGCTGTCTTGCCAACTGGTTGACACGGCATCTCTGATGTTTACTGCAGATAATATTCCTGCTTGGTGAATCCAAGCCAATGGATGTAAAAATGAACTATTCAAACGTCAACTGCAACCGCCAGCCTGAATCTGAAAAACACTACAGTCATTGATGGAGATGTAGCGCTACTATTGTACACCAACCCCAATATTGGTTGGTGTGTTGTGATACTGTTGGTTGGGGTATTATCATTATGCTACTGGTTGGGGTATTATCATTATACTATTGGTTGGGGTGTTATGATACAGTGCCTTCGGAAAGTATTCAGACCCCTTGACTTTTTCACATTTTGTTAGGTTACTGCCTTGTTCAGAAATGTATTACATTATTTTTTTTCCTCATCAATCTACACACAATAAATACCCCATAGTGACAAAGCAAAAACAGGTTTTTAGACATGTTTGATAGTTTATTAAAAATAAAAACTGAAATATTACATTTACATACAGTTGAAGTTTACATACACCTTAGCCAAATACATTTAAATTCAGTTTTTCACAATTCCTGACATTTAATCCTAGTAAAACTTCCCGGTTTTAGGTCAGTTAGGATCACCACGTTATTTTAAGAATGTGAAATGTCAGAATAATAATAGAGAGAATTATATATTTCAACTTTCATTTCTTTCATCACATTCCCAGTGGGTCAGAAGTTTACGTACACTCAATTAGTATTTGGTAGCATTGCCTTAAAATTGTTTAACTTCGGTGAAACGTTTTGGGTAGCCTTCCACAAGCTTCCCACAATAAGTTGTTTGAATTTTGGCCCATTCCTCCTGACAGGGCTGGTGGAACGGAGTCAGGTTTGTAGGCCTCCTTGCTTGCACACGCTTTTTCAGTTCTGCCCACAAATCTTCTATAGGATTGAGGTCAGGGCTTTGTGATGGCCACTCCAATACCTTGACTTTGTTGTCATTAAGCCATTTTGCCACAACTTTGGAAGTATGCTTGGGGTCAATGTCCATTTGGAAGACCCATTTGCAAGCTAGCTTTAACTTCCTGACTGATGTCTTGAGATGTTGCGTCAATATACCCACATAATTTTCTATCCCCATGATGCTATCTATTTTGTGAAGTGCACCAGTCCCTCCTGCAGCAAAGCACCCCCACAACATGATGCTGCCTCACCCGTGCTTCACTGTTGGGATGGTGTTCTTCGGCTTGCAAGCCTCCCCCTTTTTCCTCCAAACATAACGATGGTCATTATGGCCAAACAGTTCTATTTTTGTTTCATCAGACCAGAGGACATTTCTCCAAAAATTACGATCTTTATCCCCATGTGCAGTTGCAAACCGTAGTCTGGCTTTTTTATGACGGTTTTGGAGCAGTGGCTTCATCCTTGCTGAGCGGCCTTTGAGGTTATGTCGATATAGGACTTGTTTTACTGTGGATATAGATACTTTTGTACCTGTTTCCTCCAGCATCTTCACAAGGTCCTTTGCTGCTGTTCTGGGATTGATTTGCACTTTTCGCACCGAAGTACGTTCATTTCTAGGAGACAGAACACATCTCCTTCCTGAGCGGTATGACGGCTGCGTGGTCCCATGGTGTTTATACTTGCATACTATTGTTTGAACAGATGAATGTGGTACCTTCAGGCATTTGGACATTGCTCCCAAGGAAGAACCAGACTTGTCTACAATTTATTTTCTGAGGTCTTGGCTGATTTATTTTGATTTTCCCATGATGTCAAGCAAAGAGGCACTGAGTTTGAAGGTAGGCCTTGAAATACATCCACAGGTACACCTCCAATTGACTCAAATGTTGTCAATTAGCCTATCACAAGCTTCTAAAGCCATGACTTCATTTTATGGAATTTTCCAAGCTGTTTAAAAGGCAGTCAACTTAGTGTATGTAAACCTCTGACCCACTGAAATAATCTGTCTGTAAACAATTGTTGGGAAATGTACTTGTGGCATGCACAAAGTAGATGTCCTTATCGACTTGCCAAAACTATAGTTTTTTAACAAGACATTTGTGGAGTGGTTGAAAAATTAGTTTTAATGACTCCAACCTATGTGTATATAAACTTCTCATTTCAACTGTAAGTATTCATAGCCTTTACTCAGTACTTTGTTGAAGCACCCACCTTTGGCAGCGATTACAGTCTTGAGTCTTCTTGGGTATGATGCTGCAAGCTTGGCACACCT
The DNA here is from genome assembly GCF_002021735.2 of Oncorhynchus kisutch. NCBI lineage: Eukaryota > Metazoa > Chordata > Actinopteri > Salmoniformes > Salmonidae > Oncorhynchus > Oncorhynchus kisutch. The sequence goes on along the minus strand of NC_034198.2, from coordinate 25,554,906 downwards.
GTATCTGGGGAGTTTCTCCCATTCTTCTCTGCAGATCCTCTCAAGCTCTGTCAGGTTGGATGGGGAGCGTCGCAGCACAGCTATTTTCAGGTCTCAACAGAGATGTTCGATTGGGTTCAAGTCCGGGCTCTAGCTGGGCCACTCAAGGACATTCAGAGACCACTCCTGCGCTGTCTTGGCTGTGTGCTTAGGGTCATTGTCCTGTTGGAAAGTGAATCTTCGCCCCAGTCTGAGGTCCTGAGTGCTCTGGAGTAGGTTTTCATAAAGGACCTCTTTGTACTTTGTGCCATTCAACTTTGCCTCGATCCTGACTAGTCTCCCAGTGCCTGCTGCTGAAAAACATCCCCACAACGTGATGCTACCACCACTATGCTTCACCATAAGGATGGTGCCAGGTTTCCTCCAGATGTGACGCTTGGCATTCAGGCCAAAGAGTTCAATCTTGGTTTCTCATGGTGTGAGAGTCTTTAAGTGCCTCTTGGCAAACTCCAAGCGGCCTGTCATGTGCCTTTTACTGAGGAGTGGGTTCCGTCTGGCCACTCTACCATAAAGGCCTGATTTGCTGCAGAGATGGTTGTCCTTCTGGAAGGTTCTAGATCTCCACAGAGGAACTCTAGAGCACTTTCAGAGTGACCATTGTGTTTTTGGTCACCTCCCTGACCAAGGCCATTCTCACCCGATTGCTCAGTTTAGCCGGGCGGCCAGCTCTAGGAAGAGTCTTGGTGGTTCCCAACTTCTTTCATTTAAGAATGATGGAGGCCACTGTGTTCTTGGTCCTTCAGTGCTGCAGACATTTTTTGGTACATTTCCCCAGATCTGTGCCTTGACACAATCCTGTCTTTGAGTTCTACGGACAATTCCTTTGGCCTCATGGCTTGGTTTTTGCTCTGACATGCACTGTCAAATGTGGGACCTTTTATAGACAGGTGTGTGCCTTTCCAAATCATGTACAATCAATTGAATTTACCACAGTTGGACTCCAATCAAGTTGTAGAAACATCTCAAGGATGATCAATGGAAACAGGATGCACCATGAGCTCAATTTCGAGTCTCATAGCAAAGGGTCTGAATACTTATGTTTTATATTTTGAATACATTTGCACAAATTTCATTATGGGGTATTGTGTGTAATTTAAAAAAAATATTTAATCAATTTCAGAATAAGGCAGTAAAGTAACAATGTGGAAAAAGTCAAGGGGTCTGAATACTTTCTGAAGGCACTGTACTTATGGTTTTGTGTGTTATAATACTATTAGTTGATGAATTATGATGATACTATTGGTTGCAGTGGTATGATACGTATTATCATACTATTAGTTGTGTTAGTATGGATGTTATGGTACAACATTTCAGCCAAAGGCTTCAGACAGTCAGCAGTCTGATCTGTGAACAGTCTGATCCTCCCTGGAAGGAAGTGATGGTTGAGCAACTGTCCCTTCACTAAAGTTTCCTGTCTCAAGTCAAACACCCACCTACTCTGCAGTCTGAGCTTCAGCCACTCTGGGTTCCTCCTAGTTTTACAGCAACATTGTCCATTAAAATTTGTACATTTCTCTACACAGTGCACAATTGTACTTTTGTAAATTTACATACACCTTAGACAAATACATTTAAACTCAGTTTTTCACAATTCCTCAATGTAAATGTATCAAGCAATTCTTAAACATTTGTTGTCATTTGATTTGGAAACCAATAGTAGTAGTCCGATTCTTACTGTTAATGCTACTTTCAGGCTGATTACAGAACTTCTAATGTTAATGTAAAGACTACTTCACAAAGAGAAGGAGATATAACCCAAACCAGAGTTATAACAGTCAAACCATGACCTTTATGAGTACAGTGGACTAGCTAAACCCAGAGTTTTCTTTTCAGTTTCCTCTTAGTTCTGCCCTGGCTTCCTCACTAATTAATCTAATTCACCACTTGAGTAAAGGAATGCACTCTCCTAAAGCTTTGTTTCCATGCCGACATTTCCTTTTTCATCATTGGTAAGACAGAAAGGAAGTGGGTTCAAATGACCTGTCCTCTTTCTATCTGCCTCCTCCTCCTCTCTCTCTCTCTCTCGCTTGCTGTCTATCTCTCTCTCTGCCTCCCTCCATCTGAAACACCCCTCCCCTCCCCCTGTCATTGTAACAGAGTAGGCAGTTCTCCTTTCGGAGGCATCTCTGTCGTTGGTGTGTGTGCGCACACTGCATGGTGTGTGTGCCTGTCTGCCTGCCTCTGCTCCTGTCACTTCAGTCCTGTGGTAGCTAGTGTAGCTGTGTAGCTGTGCTCTGATCAGCTGTATTATATGGCTCTACTAATTAGGATTACATAAACATGGTGGATCTTTATGCAAAGCCCCGGCATGGGTATCAGACCCGGGGGGGCTTGGCTCTACCAATTGCAAACCAGGTAGGTCCAGAACAAACTATATAACGTATGTCTCTAAATGCAACAATGCAGCCTCACCAAAACTGTCAGTGCACTGCTTTTGATGGATCTATGGCTAATTTGGCTAGTTCTGAATGTAGATCAGAGTGTGTTGGGTTTGTTGTACAGTGTATATACAACATTGACAGTGTTTACGTCTACCTTGTTATCACTTTCTTGCTTCCTGTTGAGTCTACTTAGTCTCACCCTTCTGCGGATATATTGCTTCAGCTCAACTTTGTTTTCCTCTGTTGCCGTGTATGTCAACCCCAGAGAGCATGCTCAGTAACACAAGTAACGTCGCCTTCCGCATGGTTAGTGCATAGATCCATTAAGCACTCTTGACGTTAGAGTTTTGCCAGGTGTAAGTTGACAAATTTGCCAACACAAAACCATAGTTTCTCACATATGGGTATTACATTTACTGTGAGGTGCTTACTGTGTGTGTTGATGAAATGGGTAGATTTGAGGGTTTTGCCTGTTTATGTTTATTGGTGACACTGACATTTTGCCCACACAAAGACCGACTTTCTCACTTCTGGTTAGTGTGTGTTTACTGTGTGGTGTTTGCTCTGGGTAGATATATTTTCCAGTGGGCAGGGGAGGGGGCATTTCAGAATCAACACAGCGAGTGATCAATGATGCAACTCTCTAATTTCCTCTTGCTTGTCTGTATTTTGTTGATCTATTTTTGATTCGATTGCCTGGTCATGTGTATTGATAACCTTGTGTTGATAATGAGATCAATAATGATTCTAATGACAGGCCAAAAACCTCTAGATGGGACACCAAGTCTATATCTGATACAAAATGTATTATTATTAACCAGAGGAAAATAGTCAAATTTACTCATTTCTATCCATATCTGCCTTCTGACCTTTGACCCATATAAATAGGCTTCCGACCTGTCACCATTCATCAAACCAGTGGTAGGTTTTCATAGTCTAAAGGATCCTGGTGTGATAGTTCACACCAGAAGGAAGGAAGGGAGAGATCAACAGTCCCTCTCACAGTGCCATGATAATGACAACATATCCATCAGGGTTCCCGGAGGGACGTCCCAGGAATCATAAAGTCAGTCAGACACCTCCTCATTGGAATACAGCAGGTGAAACTTAGGCCACTGGAACAGATAAGAAAAGACTCCAGGTTAGACTCGGGCCTCTGAAAATGTAGGATCAGATCGTCTATTTTAGATGGGGGTCATTTCAACGGAAGTAGGTAGCCTAGTGGTTAAGAGTTTTGGGCCAGTAACTGAAAAGTTGCTGGTTCGAATATCCAAGCCAACTAGGTGAAAAATCTGTCTGTGCCCTTGAGCAAGGCACTTAACCCTAATTGCTCCTGTAATTCGCTCTGGATAAATGACCAAAATATAAATGAAAAACATTGATTTTAGCAGGAGTGAATGAGTGTGCCAATGTTTTCTGGAATGATGAACACAGACTTACTTTAGGCATTTACATCTCTCTCCTTCACTCTCATTTATTCAATACAATTAAAACTATTTATCTGAGGGGCAATTTCTTGGGGCAGTCTGCAACAACAATGACAACAAGACTAACATGTAGGCTAACTCAACTAACCTAACCATGTGTATTGGTCTTGACTAGGCCTATATTTACATACTGGTGATATATTTAGCCTCCTACTGTAAAATGGTTTCTATAACTGTGGGTTGCAGATAAGAGGAAGAATAAAATGTACTATAAACTTATATTCAGTCAACAGTTGAATTTGATTATATTCAGTGAAAGTGTGAGTCATAATTATTTTTTTTCAGTTCTGTAATGTGGAGAATTGAAAGTGCGCCTGCTGTAGTTGATTAGTAACCATTGTTGAACATTTGAATGAAACCTGAATATTGGCCTTCTATGTTTGTTTGTGGACAGTTGTTATTGTTCTGGAACATTACCACCACCCTTAGACGAAAGACAATGTCACACAGGAATGCCTGGGCGGACTGTGAAGTAGGCATAGAGTTTTAGTTTGTCAAGTGTTGCACCTCCACTTTTGGCAATGCAGAGTCTGTGTCTGTGGGTAACTGGGTAATAGTGGGTGTCTGTATATTTAGTCAAAAACGAGGCATTGGGTTGTGGTCTGGAGCTCCATGCTTTCTGTTTAGCTTTAGATTTGACTTTCTGAGCTGACTGCACCGGAAGAAAGACTGTTCTGTCACCCTCTTTCTGAGTGCTATAGGGGAAAGTGGCTTTTTTTTCTCTCCAGAAATATCACAGCTTCTTTTATCTACTCAGAACCAACTGACTGTCTATAGAGCTGTGAGACTAAAGTTGATGTTAGTTTTTTATTCATAGGTTTGTCTCTCTGCTGCATTAAGTATTCTGACAGCCTAGAATCAGTGTCACTTGACCTCAGCCTCGTCCCAGATCTGGTTGTGCTGTTTTTCCAACTCCTATGGTTATTGTCAACACATAAACAGATCTGGGACAAGGCTTGGCGTCACTCTGTAGTTCTAAACTTTTCCAGATGACCCCTGACCCATATTTCCTGCTCTTCCCATAGGTTGACAATGAGAGTGCCCAGAACGCTGTGTACGTCAATGTAACGGAGCTCCACAGAAACGTCTCTGAGTCCCCTCTCTCGGCCTCCTCCCCTCCCTGCTCTCCTCCTTACCTGGACTCTGAGGGATGGGAGGTGCACACTGACCAGGAGAGTGGACAGGAGTACTACTACCACCCTGAATCGGGGCAGACCACCTGGGACAACCCCCACATAGACCCTGAGGCTCCCGCTGAGGAGCCTGTGTGTTTGTCTCCCTCGCCCTCCTCTCAGTCCCCCACCTCCACCTCTGTCTCCCCCCCTGCATGGACCGCTGACTGGGAGCAGTGTTTGGATGTGACTAGCGGCCGCCAGTACTTCTACAACCCAGTATCGGGAGAGACGTCTTGGGAGCCCCCAGAGCCACAGTGCCCCTACCCCCCTCTGATGGAGCCGCTGAGTGGGCACAGCTCTCTGGAGGAAGGGCCGGTAAGGCCTGCTCCACTTAGACACTCACTTACTTCGTCTATTCTAGTTTCACCCATGGGAAGTCTACAAATAATACAACACTCATCTTTTTAATGAAGTTAAGCTCCTACAGTATATAGCAGACAGTTATTTTTTCATACATGTAGTTTTCCTCAAACTATTAGGCAATGCATTCGTTGACCTTATTGTGAACTTTTTGCGAACTGCATTCTTGTGTTTTCACAATTCTAAAGAGATGTGAAAGAATAAGCTAAAAGCTGTTTAAACTGCTTAGTTGAAATGAGGAACTTTGAAAAGCTGAAAGGAACCTCGGAGGAAGGTTATCCATTGTCCTGTTCTCGATCTGTTTTGAAGCAGCACAATGGGAACACTGAATGTAACATTCTCACAACGTGTGTGTGTATCTCTGTGTTGTCTGTCCTGTCTGTGGGTGTGTTTCTGTGTTCACATGCATGTGTGTGTGCATGATGTGTGTGTGTCCAGCCTCCCCTGCCTGAGGAGGACTACCCAGGTGAGGCTGACCTACCTGAATCCCTGGAAGAGGAGCCATTGGCTTTGTCCCCAGTGGACCCTCACTCCTTCCACAATGACTACAACCCCAGCCATGTGATCCAGGCAGTCATCCCCAGGGCCAGCCTGGACAGGAGCGCTCCAACTGGCTGGAACCTCAATGTAGACCCTGATGGAACATGGGTGTTCTCCAGCAAACACACACCTGAGCAGGTACACAGACCCTTTATTTAGACATTATTTATTCAGGTTAGTCTCATTGAGGTAAAAATATATTTTTCAAGAGAGACCTGTCCAGGAATGAAATCTAGGGGGAGACCATGCCACTCAGCTTGAAGGAATATTACCGGGCCACCGCTACAGTATATGCAGTACATTTTCTCCATGATGATGCAGTGCAATATGGATATTTATGTGTGTGGTGTGTGTGTGTGGTAACAGTGGATCAAATCATTGGACGACAGAGGACAGACGTACTACTACCTGAGAGACGGCTCAAGATCCCAGTGGAACCTGCCTGAGGTAGAGATCAAGATTAAACACCCATGGCAATTAATTCTACCATACAGATTTAGATAGGTAATCAATGCCTAATTTCTAACTTATGAATTACTTATTTTGGAGTTTCTTGTATAGAGTTTATCCTCTATCATTTGACCCCTCCAGGCCCCTGTAGCATCAGACCAGTCTAAGGTGGGAAATGGTGTTGCGCTGGACGGGGGGTCTCTATCTATGAAGAACTGGAGACACACCATGGGTCCAGCTCATTTCAGCTCAACCATGGAGGAAAGGGTTAGTGTTGCTAGTGCGAATACCCACACCTCCACACACACACACAAATACACACACACACCTCACATCCCCCTAGCCAGAGCCCACCACAATAGAGCTATAAGAGCTACAGTAGGAGTGTCAGCTGGCTCTGACAGCAGTGTTTAGTGAGGCAGAGTGAAGTGACTGGGAACACCATATGAAACACCTGACCCTCTTAGCTCTCATACAGCCCCCATTTTGACACCGTTTCCTAAACGAGAGAGAGCCAAGCACCTGGAACACCTATTACGTTTCACTTCTATTCTTAGATCACTGTGTTCAGCCAGTGACATTTGGTGTCGTAACAATACAGTGGTCTATACCACACATATAAAAGAGTAGATTGTGTACTTAAACAATTCTGTTTAGATGGGATGTCGTTTTGGTCACATTGTGACAAAGTAAAGTGTCCTTTATTCCCCTACTGGTCAGAAGTTCTTCCCGAATCACAGAAGAAATGCCTCGGACTACGGCAGCGAGGGTTCCAGTGCAGACAACTCTCCACAGATGGGGCAGCATCACGTGAGTCCCCCTCCTCCTCTCCTGTCCTCCTTTATTGTCCTCCCCAGTCTGCTGATCCTCATTAGGTTAGATCAGCCCTGAGTCGACTGAAAATGACAGTTCTGTTCTTACTCAAATGACACTTCTGTGAAGTTGCCCCAGCGCTATGACCACTCTGACCTGACCTGTCTTTCCTCTGAATGGTGTTTTGTTTCTGTTCCTGAAAGCTGATTGGTTTAGACTCAGAAGAAATCAAATCAAAATCAAATGTATTTATATAGCCCTTCGTACATCAGCTGATATCTTAAAGTGCTGTACAGAAACCCAGCCTAAAACCCCAAACAGCAAGCAATGCAGGTGTAGAAGCACGGTGGCTAGGAAAAACTCCCTAGAAAGGCCAAAACCTAGGAAGAAACCTAGAGAGGAACCAGGCTATGTGGGGTGGCCAGTCCTCTTTTGGCTGTGCCGGGTGGAGATTATAACAGAACATGGCCAAGATGTTCAAATGTTCATAAATGACCAGCATGGTCAAATAATAATAATCACAGGCAGAACAGTTGAAACTGGAGCAGCAGCACAGCCAGGTGGACTGGGGACAGCAAGGAGTCATCATGTCAGGTAGTCCTGAGGCATGGTCCTAGGGCTCAGGTCCTCCGAGAGAGAGAGAGAAAGAAAGAGAGAGTTAGAGAGAGCATACTTCAATTCACACAGGACACTGGATAGCACAGGAGAAGTACTCCAGATATAACAAACTGACCCTAGCCCCCCGACACAAACTACTGCAGCATAAATACTGGAGGCTGAGACCGGAGGGGTCAGTAGACACTGTGGCCCCATCCGATGACACCCCCGGACAGGGCCAAAAAGGAAGGATATAACCCCACCCACTTTGCCAAAGCACAGCCCCCACACCACTAGAGGGATAACTTCAACCACCAACTTACCATCCTGAGACAAGGCCGAGTATAGCCCACAAAGATCTCCGCCACGGCACAACCCAAGGGGGGGCGTCAACCCAGACAGGAAGATCACATCAGTGACTCAACCCACTCAAGTGACACACCCCTCTAGGGATGGTATGAAAGAGCCCTAGTAAGCCAGTGACTCAGCCCCTGTAATAGGGTTAGAGGCAGAGAATCCCAGTGGAAAGAGGGGAACCGGCCAGGCAGAGACAGCAAGGGCGTTTCGTTGCTCCAGAGCCTTTCCGTTCACCTTCACACTCCTGGGCCAGACTACACTCAATCATATGACCCACTGAAGAGATGAGTCTTCAGTAAAGACTTAAAGGTTGAGACCGAGTTTGCGTCTCTCACATGGTTAGGCAGACCATTCCATAAAAATGGAGCTCTATAGGAGAAAGCCCTGCCTCCAGCTGTTTGCTTAGAAATTCTAGGGTCATTTAGGAGGCCTGCGTCTTGTGGTCGTAGCGTACGTGTAGGTATGTACGGCAGGACCAAATCAGAGAGATAGGTAGGAGCAAGCCCAGGTAATGCTTTGTAGGTTAGCAGTAAAACCTTGAAATCAGCCCTTGCCTTGACAGGAAGCCAGTGTAGGGAGGCTAGCACTGGAGTAATGTGATCAAATTTTTTGGTTCTAGTCAGGATTCTAGCAGCCGTATTTAGCACTAACTGAAGTTTATTTAGTGCTTTATCCGGGTAGCCGGAAAGTAGAGCATTGCAGTAGTCTAACCTAGAAGTGACAAAAGCAAGAAGCCCCTTCAATCAGAGCCTCAGTGGCACAATGTGTTTTTTAAATATTTTTTATATATATCTCACCACTGCCCTGATAAATATTGTATCCATCCGCATGCTCTCTATCTAAGGGCTAATGGTGTGTTGTACCCGTATATTGAAGAATTTGTAAGCAGAATAGTAGTTGCATAGCTACACCTGAGAGAGTAGAAACAGATGTCACTTGGGAAATGGTATATTTCCTGGTATATAAATAGATTAGTTTTTCCCTGTTGAGGGCAGCTGACGTCACAACACCTTTGGGAAACTCTCAGCCAGAGCTACCAACCGCCGTACCACCTCATCACACCTCACTACACAGTGAAAGAGGATGCAATAGTCTAAAATGTGCCTGTGGTTTTATACCATTCATGCTGTTCATTATAAAACATAAAGGGAGAGGTGTCTGTTAACAAGCTATTACAAAGGAGCTTGTTGTCAGAGTTTAGCCACAGTTGTCAAATACTGTCCTCCTGTCGCTTTTTTGGTGCATTTCTGTTTGTAGAGGTTAACAGGATTGTACTGTATCAATGCATCAATAAGTATGTCTCACTTGAACACTTGGCTTTGCATAATTAAAAGCATGTTATGTTTGGATCCTTTTTCAGGTGCAGAGTTTAGAAAAAGCTGGAATTCTCAACAAAACTAAAGTGTCAGAGAATGGGAAAAGAGTAAGGTAATTCTGACCTCATCCAAAGTCTGGGCATAATTGCTGACATGGAAGCAAGTGATGGAATTATCAGCCATTACATTACCAAATTATTTTCTACACTGCAACATTCCCTGAAGTACAGTACAGCTCACACTCAGTGGCCTTCCTATAGGAAAAACTGGGCCCAGTCTTGGACGGTTCTTCACGGAGGGGTTCTGACCTTCCACAAAGACCCCAAGTCTGCAGCCACAGGAGCCTCGGTGAGTGAGAGGTGCACAACTGTTACCTGCACAGATAAAGAACTCTTACATCACTGTCTGATTTCATGGAATGCAGTACTGTCAGTTTTCATCAACTGTCCTCCATGATGTCTTTCTTTCTCAACAGAACAAGACCAATCAGATCGCCCCAGAGGTCACAGTGGAGCTACGAGGTGCAACGATTGGCTGGGCTCCCAGGGATAAATCCAGCAAAAAGAATGTTGTAGAGGTGGGTTGACAGTTGGTTGCTATGAAGTCATACTACAGGTGTTTTAGGAGTTGTACTAAATACATCAAAGATAAGGATTCATTTGGGAGTACCATTTATTATTAAATAAAAATGTAATTGACTATACATTCACCATTTTCTGCCCATTGTGATAAGTGATTCTGGGAAGCAACATCATGTGAGAATATATTTTCCATTAGTCTAAGACTGTTGCCCTCTCTATAAATCTGTAAAGCAAATGTTAGTCATAATAACCTCTGTTGTATGTTGTCTCTTCAGTTGAAAAACAGAAATGGTGTTGAGTTTCTGATACAGTACGACACTGAGAGTATCATCAACGACTGGCACAAAGTTCTAGTCGACACTATTCGACAGCTGGTAAGTCTCTTGAATGTTTAGAAGTAAATTAACTCGCACACCTTAACGTGCATGGAGAAAAATATGTACTGAATAAAAATAAGAAAAACTCCCTGATCAAGGTCAATTTAGGATGGTTAACTTAATGGCTGCTGGTTCAAACATCATGCATGTTAGCCAATGACATTGCAGGACCAGGATCATCACCAATCTGAGGAGGAGGACGTGGACATCAGTGAGAAGTCCTCCGGTACAGACAGAGATGACAGGTCACCAGGCACCCTGGACAAGAGGAGGATATGTAAGTTCTCCCAACTACACTATTCCTGCTTCAAATAGCAGACATTTAAGCCGCAATAGCCTCCACCAGGTCAAATTGCTCTTGTTTCGTGGCTGTTTAACCCCCTTCTCCTCTTTGATCTTCTTGACCCCCCCCCCCCCCCCCCAGCTTCCAGACCGAGCACGGCCACCTCCTCTGGGGGAGAGACAGATCAGAAGAAGGTTCGTACCAAGCTGATCAAGTTCCTCCTGAAACGACCCACGCTGCAGTCCATCAAGGAGAAGGGTTACATCCGAGGTGGGCTCATAGGGTCTTCATTCCTACAATGCTACACATGCCGAACTTGCTCCAAATCAGGCTACATTACATTTACTGTCAGGAATTCTCACGACTATGTTACTTATCCAGAGAGATTGAGATTGGAATGAGTTTGTACATATCTTCTGTTGTGATACGGGTAAACAACATCCACCATCCTTCCCTCAGACAATGTGTTTGGCTGTCATCTGGCTGCACTGTGTTCCCAGGAGAAAACTACTATCCCAAGCTTTGTGGAGAAATGTATCCGAGCAGTGGAAAAGAGAGGTAATGATTAGTAATCACAGTGATGATGATTATGTTACAGTTGACGTCGGAAGTTTACATACACTTAAATTGGAGTCATTAAAACTTGTTTTTCAACCACTCCACTAATTTCTTGTTAACAAACTATAGTTTTGGCAAGTCGGTTAGGACATCTACTTTGTGCATGACACAAGTACATATTCCAACAATTGTTAACAGACAGATTATTTCACTTATAATAGACTGTATCACAATTCCAGTGGGTCAGAAGTTTACATACACTAATTTGACTGTGGCTTTAAACAGCTTGGAAAATTCCATAAAATTATGTTTATGCTTTAGCTTCTGATAGGCACATTTACATAATTTGAGTCAATTGGAGGTGTACCTGTGGATGTATTTCAAGGCCTATCTTCAAACTCAGTGCCTCTTTGCTTGACATCATGGGAAAATCAAAAGAAATCAGCCAAGACCTCAGAAAATAAATTGTAGACCTCCACAAGTATGGTTCATCCTTGGGAGCAATTTCCAAATGCCTGAAGGAACCACGTTCATCTGTACAAATAATAGTATGCAAGTATAAACACCATGGGACCACGCAGCCGTCATGCCGCTCAGGAAGGAGATGTGTTCTGTCTCCTAGAGATGAACGTACTTTGGTGCGAAAAGTGCAAATCAATCCCAGGAAAACAGCGAAGGACCTTGTGAAGATGCTGGAAGAAACAGGTACAAAAGTATCTATATCCACAGTAAAGCGAGTCCTATATTGACATAACCTGAAAGGCCGCTCAGCAAGGTAGAAGCCACTGCTCCAAAACCGCCATACAAAAGCTAGACTGCAGTTTGCAACTGCACATGGGGACAAAGATCGTACTTTTGGAGAAATGCCCTCTGGTCTGATGAAACAAAAATAGAACTGTTTGGCCATAATGACCATCGTTATGTTTGGAGGAAAAAGGGGGAGGCTTGCGAGCCAAAGAACACCATCCCAACCGGCTGCAAATTAGTCACAAATGGTTCTTCCAAATGGACAATGACCCCAAGCATACTTTTGTTGCCTAAGGACAACAAAGTCAAGGTATTGGAGTGGCCATCACAAAGCCCTGAACTCAATCCTATAGAAAATTTGTGGGCAGAACTGAAAAAGCGTGTGCAAGCAAGGAGGCCTTCAAACCTGCCTCAGTTACACCAGCTCTGTCAGGAGGAATGGGCCAAAATTCATCCAACTTATTGTGGGAAGCTTGTGGAAGGCTACCCAAAACATTTGACCCAAATTAAACAATTTAAAGGCAATGCTACCAAATACTAATTGAGTGTATGTAAACTTCTGACCCACTGGGAATGTGATAAAATAAATTAAAGCTGAAATAAATCATTCTCTCTACTATTATTGTGACATTTCACATTCTTAAAATGAAGTGGTGATCCTAACTGACCTGAGACAGGGATTTTTACTAGGATTAAATGTCAGGAACTGTGAAAAACTGAGTTTTAATGTATTATGCTTAAACTGTAAATGCCAGTAGTGACATTGAAATAGCAGTGTATTACTCAGCACAATATTTACAGTAAAAGAAAAAAGGTTACCACAGTAGTTGATTGAACCCAATGCTGATGTGTGTTTGTCTTCACAGGTCTGGACATGGATGGACTCTACAGAGTCAGTGGGAACCTAGCTGTCATTCAGAAACTACGCTTCAAGGCAGATCATGGTAATGCCCATCTCTTTACCTTCTGTATGTGTGTCTGTATTTGTGTGTCCTGTTCTTTGACTCTGTTGTGTGATGCGATTCTGTTCTACAGAGGAACTGGACTTGGAGGATGGCCAGTGGGAGGACACCCACGTCATCACTGGGGCTCTGAAGCTTTTCTTCAGGGAGCTTCCTGAACCCCTCTTCCCCTTCAGCCACTTCAGCCACTTCATCCAGGCCATAAGTAAGCAGCAGGCCAGACTCCGTGGCCCCACAATGTCACCTCTCAGAATAGCCTGAAACTGTGTTAGGTTTTGGCCCCACAGTGGCACCTCAGTTTTCTTACCCAGTGTATTACTTCACTATCAAGGAAGGACTAATCATGTTTACCACCCCACTTCCCTTTGTTTTTTTGTTGTTGTGTTTTTACACCCAATTTTGTGCTATTCAATTGGTAGTTAGTCTTGTCCCATCGCTGCAACTCCCATACGGTCAAGATGCGTGCTTCCTCCGAAACACGAAGCTGCCAAGCCACACTGCTTCTTGACACAATGCCCGCTTAACCCGGAAGCCAGCCACACCAATGTGTTGGAGGAAACCGTGTCAGAGTGCATGCGCCCGGCCTGCCACAGGAGTCGCTAGAGCGTGATGTGACAAGGACATCCCGGCTGGCCAAACCCTCCTCTAACCCGGACGACGCTGAGCCAATTGTGCGCCGCTTCATGGGTCTCCCGGTCGCGGCCGGCTGCGACAGAGCTTGGTCTCGAACCAGGATCTCTAGTGGCACAGCTTGCACTGCGATGCAGTGCCTTAGACCACCGCGCCACTCGGAGGCCCCCCACTTCCCTTCTTATGAACTATTGGAGATATACATTGAATCTATACATTAGTGTACCATTTATTGTTCTATCTTGTCTTGTTTTCAGGAACTGTTGATTACACCCTCAAAGTGTCTTACATGCGAGAGCTGGTGGAGTCTCTTCCTCGGCCAAACCATGACACCATGGAACTCCTCTTCAGCCATTTACGCAAGTAGGTCTTTCACAATCACATTTTGCCTGTGTTTCAAATGGCACCCTATTTGCTATAAAGAGTACTGTTTTTGACCAGAGCCCTATTTGATTGATGATATTATGATAACGTATACTATTCTGCTTCTCTCGGCTCTCTCCCTCTCTATCCACCCTCTCTCAGAGTGATAAACTATGGAGAAGAGAACCGTATGACTGTGCAGAACGTGGCTATCGTCTTTGGTCCCACGCTGCTCCGGCCAGAGATGGAGTCAGCCAACATCGCCATGCACATGGTTTTCCAGAACCAGATAGTGGAGCTAGTCCTGAACGAATACGAATACATCTTCCATTCCAGTTGAAACAATCATAAGCCTCTGTCAGTCAGAGGTCAGTGATCAATTGAAGTAATATTGCAGTAGGAGAAAAACCACACACTCACCACCGGACAGAGGGTGCGTCCAAATAGTCTCTTTCTTTCTGAAGTGTGCACTCATTCACTATTCCCCACAAATGTAAAAGCATTGGGTTGGTGTAGGCATGGGCTAGAGGGAGTTTACATATAGGCCTAACAGTCATGTCCTTTCAAATCATGAAGGGAAGTGAACAAGTGCACACTTCAGGAGAAAGGAGAGATTATTGGGAGGCAGCCATAGAGGAGCTGCTTGCATTAGGCCTAGTTGAAAGCGATGTCAAATATTTGCACTGCATTTATTCTAATATCTTAGTTGGATATTCATTTGCCAATTCAGAATGTTCTCTGAATTTCTGCTTCTTCACTGCATTCCTTATTATGTAAAATAACACACACCCTTATGGCATCACTTATGTACAGTCTCAAAACATTTTTTGTTGCTATAGGCCCACTTTAACATCTTCCTTTCATGTAAAAATGTTAATTCACAATAACATGATTTTATCTTAACACCCCAATTCTCAAGGCAACCTGAAGATGCTTTGATACTTTGTTTTTGCACACGATCAAACAAACCCTTTTAGATGCATTTTAAAGATGAAATCAAAATGTTTAAAAGTTAGTGAAATGTTTGAGGTTACTGTATATCATGTTTCTGAATAGCCTAGAAGTCCTGTGTTATGCTAATGTCTTATTCAGTCAATGTACATTTTGTAACTGTAATGTAGAAATATATCAAATATGTACTACCCAAAACCTGCTTTGAATTAGACACCAACTTCCCTTGTACAGCTTCTCTAGATTTTGTACTGGATAATCAGATGCCACCTTTTTTAAATAGGCACATTTAGTGTTAATTAAACAAAGCCTCATTGTAAATTAACACACAGAATGATAATGACATATGGCTATGCTATTTCATTAAGTTTATTAGCATTAATAGAGCTGGAAAAATGAATAGTTAGACAGTTGTGAGAAGCATAACATTCGTTTTTTTTCTGTACATAGAAATCAAGTAGCATATTTATGTTGTAAATTACTGAAAATGCACGTGTTCCTTTAATAAAATAACTTTGTAAAAATATGTCACCTAACATGACTCACTGCTTTGTCAACATTTATTGTTTCAAATTGTTAATTGCGTAAAGTAACTTAGCCAGGCCCTTATCCACTGATGTGTGTGAAAGATAGAGGCCTCTGTGGCCAAAAGGCCGTATAAACATGGGCATCGCGATTGAGGGCTTTCACCATTTTAATGTAGTCAAATGGGTGGGACTTACAACTTCATTCCCTGATCCTGGTGACCCTATTGGAGTCACGTCCAACCGAGTCATCAGGAGGGATCAGCCAATCGTGAAGAAAATGTACTATTTCAAAAGGAATCACACTTGTAGGCGATGTCATGCGTGTTTGGTCGTATCGCGCTGAACTGCGCATGTGCAGGCCGTCAAATCAAAGGCACTCCTTCCATAAAAAGTTATTTCTGACGGAAATGAAAACATGTCAGTTTGTCACTTTCACGAGGATAGAGCCGAACTACTTAAGACATTGGCTCGAATCTAGGCTGTGCCTTTAGATTTCGAGAAAATGAACAACTAAGGAAGAATGTTTCACTTCTCTCATTGACTTCTCTATCCCCAAACCCCACCCTGGTCTGCTTTGCAAGTGTTCCCGGAAGTCTCGCGATGTTGTGCCTCTTCGGTTAGAAACTATAATGGCACAGATACAATGATGAGTCCTCTATCTATCTCTATGGTGTGATATGATTTTCTAGTAGGGAACGATTTAGAGTTTGCACTTCCGGAATTGTAAGTATATGCATGTCCCTTAAGGTCCTTGTGTAATTGTAATGTGATATTGTACCCCCTAGCTCGATTGTCTATTATTTGTAATCTATGTATGCTTGTGTTCCCTCATGTACTTTATGTATTGATTTGCTGTTAATAATAAAAAATAAAAATAAAAAAAAGAGTTTGCACTTCCGGGTGTCAGCTTGTGTTTACATCATTTTGCAATGAGTTTTGAGTGGCCCTGGCAATATAATTTTCCTCCGTTTTTTACGTAAGTTAACCATTTTCACAACTAAATGGTGATACCCACGTATAACAAATATTGTGTTGTGTGGATTCCATTGCATTACGTTAGTTACTTGTTGACCTATTAAAAATGCTAGTTGAAGCTAGCTGGCTAGTGATGTGGATCAGCTAACGTTAGCCACACGGCGAACATATGAATAATAGCAATGACAATGATTTTCTCAACATGTAACTAGCTAGATAGATAGTCATTCGTATTGACGTTGTAGCTACTTAGTTTATCATTAAAGCTAGTTAGCGAACGTTATGATGTATTGCAATCCGTGGCTAGCAACTGTAAATAATATTGAATGTACATTCAAATTGCTAACTTGCACAAATACTGTAGGATGTGGTTGTGTTCGCAGCTAATGTTTATGATTATTATTCACATCTCTTTCAAACAAAATGAAACTTGGATAACCGTTAGTGAGTGATTAGCTAGCTATCTAGCTACTTCTAGCGCTTGACTTACAGGTAGGTACATGTCAATCAATATAAGTTGGTGCGATGTCAGTAATGGTTGCATTTGGTGGTTGACAGGTTACAGCCCAATGTTGACACCAGACAGAAACAGCTTGCAGCTTGGTGCTCCCTCGCACTGTCCTACTGCCGCCATCACAAGCTCTACACTCTGGACATCATGGAAGCCCAAGAGAGCCCTGTGTTCAACCACAAGAATATTGATAGTATCCTTTTATCTACCATGTTCTGAGTTTCACTTACTGACACGTATTTCATAGATCAAACCAAATAAATCACAGGAGGCCATTTCTTGCTCTACTGTCCTGTTATTTGTTGTTGGACAGCTGCACACCACCCTGCATCAGACTGCTGGTTTGCCTCTGAAGCTAAGCAGAGTTGGTCCTGGTTGGTCCCAGGATGAGAGACCAGATGCTGCTGGATGTGGTGTTGGAGGGCTAGTTGGAGGCACTCTTTCCTCTGGTCTAAACAAAATATCCTAATTTCCCAGGGCAGTGATTGGGGACATTGCCCTGAATAAAATATCCCAGATCAGTTATTGGGGATATTGCCCTGTGTAGGGTTCCGTCTTTCGGATGGGATGTTAAACGGGTGTCCTGACTCTTTGTGGTCACTAAAGATCCCATGGCACATATCGTAAGAGTAGGGCAGTTAACCCTGGTGTCCTGGCTAAATTCTCCATCTGGCCCTCATGGCCACCTAATCAAACCCCAGCTTCCAATTGGCACATTCATCTCTCTCCCCTGAAACTATTCTCCAGGTCATTGCTGTAAATGAGAATGTGTTCTCAGTCAACTTACCTGGTAACATAAGGGATAAATAAATAAGACTTTGAGGCTAGTGAAATATAATAAGGATGTTCTCTGAAATTATACCCACTGAATGTTTCTCCTCAGAAACCTTAACTGATCTTTCAGGAAAACTATCAATGGAGGCCATACTAATTGTTTTTGAGGAATTGAGGAAAAAAGGTAACAGGGCAGCTTTAATTGAAGGATGGATATTGATAATTATTCTGACAAAAATAATTGAACTGGATATTGTTTGCAGGGAACCTGGAATGGTTAGACAAGAACAAGACGCGGTGTCTAGTCATGTGGAGGAGGCCAGAAGAATGGGGGAAACTGATTTACCAGTGGGTGAGTAGGTCTTTTATGGGCCCTGGTCTAAAGTAATACACTATATAGGCAGTGGTGAAAAAGTACTCAATTGTCATTCTTGAGTAAAAGTAAAGATACCTTTAATAGAAAAAGTGAAAGTCACCCAGTAAAATACTACTTGATTAAAAGTATCTGGTTTTAAATATACTTAAGTATCAAAAGTAAGTGGAATTGTTAAAATATTCTTAAGTATCAAAAGTAAAAGTAGAACATTTCAAATTCCTTATAGTAAGCAAAACAGATGGCACAAATATATATATTTAAATATATATATATTACAGATAGTCAGGGGCACACCAACACACAGGCATAATTTACAAACAAAGCATTTGTGTTTAGTGAGTCCGTCAGATCAGAGGCAGTAGGGATGTCCAGGCATGTTCTCTTGATAAGTGAATTGGACCATTTTCCTGTCAAAGTGTAACGAGTACTTTTGTATGTCCGGAAAATGTATGGAGTACAAAGTAAATTTTTTCTTTATTTTTATTATTCTTTATTTTTTATTATTATTATTTTCTTTAGGAATGTAGTGAAGTAAAAGTAGGCAAAAATTATAAATAGTCAAGTTAAGTACAGACACACCAAAAAATGACTTAAGTATTACTTTAAAGTATTTTTACTTAAGTACTTTACACCACTGGGGTGTAGCCTATAGCTCCTTTTACATTGTTCGAAGAATCATACAATGTAGCATCATTATAGAACATATGGTAGTTTTCCAGCATGTAATAGTCTAAATCCTTGTGTCATCCATACTCTGTTGATACTTCTTGGTGAAAGGAGCTCATGTTCCCTATCATTTCAGGTCTCTCAAAACGGTATGGTCAATACAGTGTTTACACTCTACGAGCTCATCAACGGTGACGACACAGAAAGGGAAGGTACAGCAACAGATATGTGCATTTCTGACATTTCCTTCTATTCATCAGTACCTAAAGACATCTGCACTATTTTATGCCTTCTGTTGAGCTGTACAGCAAATGTAATTAGATGTAACCCATTTTCCCCAGAATTCCATGGGCTGGAAGACTGGATGCTGATTCGTTCGCTGCAGGCCCTGCAAATGGACGGCAAGGCAGAGGTCATCTCCATGGACGACGGGAAGGGGGTCAAGTTCTTCTGAAGAGACATTGCATTGTGGGATTGAACAAGTGCTCAACTCAGACTGGGAACCTTCATCCTTATTGGCTGTGAGAGTACTGCTTGCCTGGACCCAGATCGGTTTGTGCTGTCCTGCCAACTCCCTGTGGTCATTGGCGTGACAAAGGAGGTACAAGACAGTGCAAACAGATCTGGGACCAGGTTAATGAGGGTTGCGCTGTTTAAAAGGCTATTATTTGCACCTCAGCACCCAATCTACGTGGTTGATGATAATAATAGTCATTATTTGGTTTAGGTAGTTGCCTTATTTGGTTCACCTAAGTTGAAAGCATTTTCTTACTGGAAGGGAACCAATCTCGCTCGTAAATTCCATCTGCAGGAGCAGTTTAGGAGGTGACTTTATTTAGACTTCTGTGGTAGTCACCTGGGATGTTTGATGTGGGACTTTCCCCACAATCTGTGTCTTTCCCTTACTATTTTCTTCTGTTTTGTATTTATAACTTGTTTTTATTCTTAACCTCCTGATTATTAACAAATCTACTTGCAGCGATTAGGTGTGGTGGTGGTATGGACCTCTGCTGTATTGCTGTTCTTCTTTACCTCCAAAAATCCTCAAGAAATCCCAGTCAAGACACCCTGGAGACATTTGGGGAGTATTAAAACCTCCCAGGAAGAGGACACACATGGGAGTATTAGAATCCTGATTTAGTTAAGCTGTAATAATGGTGCTGGATGTCTCATGTACAGACTGACTGCTGTAAACCCTTAGTACATAACCTATGACACTCCTGTATACTGTCTCTGTATTCACCCTTTTTTTTAACCAATGGAATCCTGTAAGAAAATAAATAGGAGAGAAATGTTGTCCTACAGTTATGAATGAGGACAATTCTGTACATGTCAAGGTCTAATTTGAGTTATTACAAGTGGCAATCAATTTTGTATATTAAATTAATATGTCAATAGTGGTAACATGTATTACAGTATCTCAGCTCTGGGGATCTTGGATTAATTAGGTACATTATAGTGCCCCCTAGTGTCAAAGATGAATACAGTTACACGTTTACTACACCTTTATGAATGATCAAATCAACTTTATTTGTCACATGCGCCAAATACAACAAGTGTAGACTTTACCATGAAATGCATACTTACAAGCCCGTAGCCAACAGTGCAGTTCAAGAAGAGTTAAGAAAATATTTTAAAAATAGACTAAAATAAAAAGTAATAATAAAAAGTATACCAAGTAGACTAAAATGAAAGGAGTAATAAAAAACAACACAATAACAATAATGAGGCTACATACAGGGGGCACCGGTTCTGAGTCAGTGTGCGGGGGTACAGGTAATTTGTACATGTAGGCGGGGGTGAAGTGACCATGCATAGATAATAAACAGCGAGTGGCCGCAGTGCACAAAAAGGGGGGGGGGGGGGGGGGGGGGGTAGAAGCAGTCTTGTGGCTTGGGGGTAGAAGCTGTTGAGGAGCCTTTTGGTCCTAGACTTGGCGCACCGGTACGCTTGCCGTGCACCAGTCTTATATAGGAAAGAACATTGCAACTTCTAATATTTTATTAAAACAATACTAAAGGTTGTGTTTGAGACTGACTGACTGATCTACAAATAATAATGAGTGGTTATTTATAATGCTCAGTGATTTGTAGATCAGAGCAAGCCCAGAGACTCTAGGTAACCAAGCTATTGCAAGTAAGATATAGCTTACACAACCATATTGCTACTAATTTCCCAAGAATCACTAGACAGACAGCTAACTGGGCTGTTACTCTGGTGAGCTACTTATTGCAGTCACCAGCTGGGTTGGAGAACCTCACAAATTCAAATCAAATGTTATTTGTCACATGTGCCGAATACAATAGTTGTAGTGAAATGCTTACTTACAAGCCCTTAACCAACAATGCAGTTTTAAGAAAAATAAATAAATTAATGTACCAAAAAATTAAAGCGCATCAGTAAAATAACAATAGCGAGGCTATATACAAAAAATACCAGTACAAAGTCAGTGTGGAGGGGCACCGGTTAGTCGAGGGAATATGTACATGTAGGTAGAGTTATTAAAGTGACGGTGCATAGATAATAACAGAGTAGCAGCAGCATAAAAGTGGGGGCGGGGATGCAAATAGTCTGGGTAGCCATTTGTTTAGATGTTCAGGAGTCTCATGTTTTGGGGGTAGAAGATATTTAGAAGCCTCTGGGACCTAGACTTCGCGCTTCGGTACCGCTTGACGTGCGGTAGCAGAGAGAACAGTCTATGACTTGGTTGGCTGGAGTCTTTGACAATTTTTAGGGCCTTCCTTTGACACCGCCTTGTATAGAGGTCCTGGATGGCTTAGCTGACAGTTCACACACACACACACTTAACCATTTTTAGGGCGGCACACAATTGCCCAGCGTCGTCCGGGTTAGGGTTTGGCCGGGGTAGTCCGTCATTGTAAATAAGAATTTGTTCTTAACGGACTTGCCTAGTTCAATAAAGGTGAAATAAAAAATAAAATAAAAACGTGGTATGTCTCCATAGGCTTGGTCCTTGGTTCAGCTGAGCTGAGGGAGTCTTGTGTGTGTTTGCTGATAACTCCCTGTTGTGCATGTCTGTGTGACAGGTGTGGCTAACTGTGGCCGTACTGATAACAAGTGTCTTGTTTCAGCCGACTAGAGTCAAGCTCCCTCTACAGGCTCTCACTTATTCTCTTTCCCCCTTTTCTGTCTCTCTCTCCCACTCTCATCAAGGCACACATTGTTTTGTCTGCGTCCATAATGGCCCTGTATTCTCTATATAGTGGTGCTCTGATCAAAATTAGTGCACTATAGGGAATAGACTGCTGTTTGGGACATCCGATAACTCTGACTTTCTTTCACTGAATAAGGACAACTCCACGAGGGAAGAATGAGTTGCCAGAAGCATGTTGTGCCCTCTCACATTCATGCATTCCTTATTGAAAATATAGTTCAAACAAAGTTTATGAATACATAATTGGTCATATGAGCTATCAGTTTGATCCAGTTTGTAACAAAAACAACAACAACCTTAATAGAATAGCACATCTTGTAATTTGCCCAGAACACACTGTCTGTCTGTGCCTATGTGGTGGACTGTGGGAGCCTGTGAGGGCATGGCACGAATCCAGATAATCCAAGTCATCTTTCCTGTAGGGAGCTAATTAAAAGTAGCAGAGCTAAGGTTTGGGCTCTGTTAGGAATTCAATTCAAACTGTGTTTTCTTGTCAAATGGCTTGTTTAGCCTAACCTCTTAAATGTACATAGAAAGAGAGAGCCCTTAAATTGAATTGAAATTGAATTGATACCAGTCTTGTAATTGACGTGCTTATTTATTGTCCACTTCTCTTAATTCAGAACAAGAAAATAGTGTTACCAACTATTCCAAAGAAAATAAGCTATATACACACGAATGGATTTATATCTCATGAAGTCAGTTATTTAAGAAGAGGATATTGTTCAGGTAGGCTACAGAAGACTGTCTATGGGGGCGTCGTTGAAAGCGCACACGGGTCTGTGAGCGCACGATCCGAACAACCCTCTTGATACAGACAGCTGTTTTGCCTTCTTTACTAGAGATACGGTTGACAACTCACACGTACAAGGGCGATGGACGGTCCGGTTTTCCCGGGTTATCTGAGAAGTATGTGAATTTTCCGAATTTGAACACATTTTGAGGTAGGCTATTTCAATTGAGAATAGATTTTTTTGACAGTAACCTAAATATTTAAAAATTGACTTGTAAACTATGTGCCACAAGTAATTTTTTTACAGCTCGTGTACTCTAATAGGCTACGTGCCACAAGTTAATTTTACCACTATTTTCCACAAGTAGGCTAATGTCTCGAACGTTTAAACTAGGCTACATAGTAACATAGCATCAATTGCTGAAAGACGTGTAAAATAGCATGCTGTCTTAGTAAAGTAGCGGCCCGGTTTGATTTTCTTATTTCGGGTTTAAAAATATATATTTTCTATCCTTAGAAATTGGAATAAGAACCGCTACAATGTCACAAGTGGAGGTTGAAATAGCTGGACGCGGCTTCCCAAGCCTCTCCGTCGACCTAAACGATGACTGCTTATCTGGTCGAGTCCCGTCGATGCCACTGACCTACAATTTGGGGACCAGGAGAAACTCTTATGGGCTTCACAAAATTAACATGGACATTGACCCACAACTATATGGCGGGGCGCTTTCAAAGGCTCTGTCCTGGTCAGCGGAGAATATTTTAACGTTAAACGAGGCCAGAGTAGAAGAAGACGACAAAACGGATACTCCACCGGCGTCTCCATCTCCAGTCTCCAGCCCGGGCGCGAGCATCACCGGCAGCACGCCCCCCTGTACCCAAGTCTCGGACCCCGTCACCCCGCTGGACAACAACTGGAGCTCGCTCCCGAGCCCCAACACACAAGATGCCAGCTCGGACTCAGACAACGAGCTTGTTCAAAATAAAGCACACAAAGTGTTGTCACGCAGTCCGTATGAAAGCAAATGTGAACAGGAGGAGAGGGAGGACATTGAGACCAAAGCTGTGGCCACCTCACCTGATGGAAGATACCTGAAATTCAACATTGAGATTGGGAGGGGATCGTTCAAGACCGTCTATAAAGGACTGGACACAGAGACTACTGTGGAAGTGGCATGGTGCGAGCTGCAGGTGAGTGACAGACATTTTTTTGTCACACAGCAAATTCCCCAGTGTTAAATCAACACTGAAAGCATGTGCAAGCTCCATGCATATCTTTTCATTTTACTGGGCAAGTCAGTTAAGAACAAATTCTTATTTACAATGATGGCCTACCCCAGCCAAACTCGAACAACGCTTGGCCAATTGTGCACTGCCGTATGGGACTCCCAATCACAGCTGGTTGTGATACAGCCTGGAATCAAACCAGGGTCTGTAGTGACACCTCTAGCACTGAGAAGCAGTGCCTTAGACCACTGCGCCACTCAGGAGGACATAAACAGTCACTTAGGGCCCCAGGCAGCAACTTACTGTTGAGAATTAGAAAAGTAGAATACACAAGGTGCAAGTTTGAAATCTGGTTTTCCTCAGCAATGTTTATCTTGTTATGTTAGTTACTGACAGTCACTCAAATGGCCATGTCAGTTAACAATTTTTAGTTTGATAAATTAGTCTAGCCAGCTATCTAAACTTGAAGTAAACATGGCCGATTACCGACCGGTAACGCAGGGCACGTGCCCAGGAGCCCTGACCTCCATGGAGTCCCCATTGATTTTGTTAGTCACTCTCACTCAGATATCATTAACATGGCATAAGTTATGGCAAAATGTGTAGAATTGCAGGAAATTAGCTGTAAACTTTCTTTTCTGTGCCCCATCGCAAAATGAGTAGATTTGCAGGAAATTTGATATAAAATTGGAAAAGATTCACTCTGCCCCATGGCAACATGTGTACAATTGCAGGAAATGTACTTAGGCACTGAACAGTATTGAATTAACACATTGCTTAGTGTAAAGATTTATTTGCATATTTCCCAGAATGCCTTGCCTTTCATTCATTCATTTGTTAGTGACAGAGACATGCTTGTTGCATACATACGTAGCCAGTGCACTACTTTTTCACAAAAGTAGTGCACTGGGCCTTCTCGCGGCTATGGTTGCATACATTCATTTTCAGTCCTATGGACTTCACCAAGTGAGATGCTAAGGGGAATATGTTATCATTCAAATTTAACAAAATATAATATGTATATCATAAGGGCTTATTTAAGTTCAGGGCTTACGCTCAAAAAAATACTTGGTTAGGTTTTAGGATGACCCAACTGCTGGGTTGCAGGGATTGGATCACTTAGTTGGGTTGTTTTTTAAAAAGAGCATGGTTGGTTTGTTGATGCTGGGTTATTAAGAAATGACCCAGGTGATCAGAAAACTGGAAGCTTGGGCCTCCTGAGTGGCGCAGTGGTTTAAGGCACAGCATCCCAGTGCCCACTTGTGTCACTACAGCCTGGGGTTCGACCTCCGGCTGTGTCACAACCGCCTGTGACCGGGATTCCCATAGGGCGGCGCACAATTGGCCCAGCGTCGTTAGTGGAGGGTTTGACTAGAGGGGCTTTACTTGGCTCATTGTGCTCTAAGCGACTCCTTGTGGTGGGCCGGGCACCTGCAGGTTGACTTCGGTCATCAGTTGAACAGTGTTTCCTCTGAGACATTGGTTAAGCGAGCAGGTGTTAAGAAGTGCGGTTTGGTGGGTCATGTTTTGGAGGACGCATGACTCAACCTTCGCCTCTCCCGAGCCCATAGGGGAGTTGCAGCGACAAGACGAGATCGTAGTATCACGAAATTGGGGAGAACAAGGAAGAATGGAAGCTTGGCTTAGTAGGGGCGTGGCTTTCAGTAAGTAATGTTTGGCCACACATGAGAGTAAATGTCATTACCTGTTCTGTTGAATGGTTATCACATGTTAAGGTTGAATGCTGACTCTTTTGTAGCTTTAATGGAGCTTTCAGAAGTGTACGAGTTCCTTAAAAGCCTATACAAATCCCAATGTGATATCCCCAATGGAATAGTAACCACTTTGTTTCAGTATGTAAACATTTTTAAAATGTATTTTGTATTAGACTATATAATGTGCAATAATATTCAAGGAAAATGTAACATTGCGTGTACAAAGTTAACATGATCAACTGGAATGACATTTACTCTCACGGGTGTCGAAAAATAACTATCTAAAAGCCACACCTCTTATAAGCCACACCTCCTGAAAATAACCCATGAATTACGTTAAAAAAGAACCAGCTGCTTGGTCAACCCAGAATGAAAGTGAATAAAAAAAACAATTGATGGTTAAATTAACCCATGCTTGGGTAATCCGAACAACCCAACATGTTGGGTTATTCACGCAACCTGTCACATTATGCTGGCTTGCAAAGTGACGATTTAATTCCTATTGAAATCCAGCCTGAGTGGGGATATCCAACCTTCAGATTTTTTTTATCACCTGTGACCTTCATTCAGAATGACTACCAGGGTTGGGAAGATTGAAAAATGAGACGACCTAAAGCATCTAAACTGGAACAACCATTTCAGTATGGGTACAATAAATGCAAGTAACATTGGGTTAGTTTTGAAAATGTATGTCATTTATATTTAAGAAACATTCATTTATCAATCAATGTACATAGATATCACAGGAGGTTGGTGGCACCTTAATTGGGGAGGTAATTGTGTTAATAAGGTGAATGGTATCAAATACATGATGCCATTCCATTTGCGCCGACATTATTATGAGCCGTCCTCCCCTCAGCAGCCCCCTGTGATAGATATTGAAACAAACTATTCTTAAAATCAATCTGCAATAGAGCATGCTGGGAAATATGATAATGATGGTCGTGGTTTTGGTTTAACTTTTAGAGTTAATTGTTTAGAGCATTGGCGGTCAGTGACATTTAAGATGAGTTTGGCCTTATTTCTATTACAGCATATTGGATGACTGTCATTCTTATTTCATTCACCCAGGTCAATGCAACATCGATAAGTTAAGGCTATTACATGATACTCAAATTTTCCCTATACCCATCATGAGGATGCTACATCCTAGCCTATGAATGAAAGTCTACAATGCAGGTGCACAGGTCGAGAGAAAAATTGGAGTAATCAAGGTGACAGACAGCGACACATTAAATACCCCCTTGCACACTCTTGCCTGCATCGAGTTCCTATTGGACAAATTCAGGTATGTTTATCCCTGTTTCATTCTGTTTGCTTCCATTTATTTAGGCAGAATGAATACACCCGTGATCACACACTAACACAGTTCACTTTCATAGCAGCCACATACAAACAGCATGAACATTTTGCTCGTTTTATATATAATTCCTTTGCGGATCTACGCGCTCTCACCTTTGCTTGTGGACTTCAGTGCACAACACATTGACTGTCTGTGACCAGGGGAAAAAAAACGTTTCCAAGTCAAACTTTCGTATCATAACCACTAACCGCTACACACAGCCTACATCGTTGTTACCATATTAGCTAACGTTATAGTCAACATAGCTACTATAACTAACGCATTAGTAAACCCATTACAATCGTGCAGTACACAGTCAGCAAGCAGTTTAGCAGTTACACCATCGGGCCCCGGTGGCAATAAATTAATAAAACCAAAAGCTTACCTTGACTTGGAAGAGTTCCAGTGTTCGATAGCCATAGCCAGCTAGCTTTATAGCTCTCTGTTTGAACCGGGTATTTGACTAGGCTAAACTATCTCTCTCTCTTGCTCTCTCTCCTTCTCTCGCTTCTCCTTCATTTATTTTTGTGCATGTGAATTTTACCCCCTTTTCGTGGTATCCAATTGTTAGTAGTTACTATCTTGTCTCATCGCTACAACTCCGGCACGGGCTCGGGAGAGACGAAGGTCGAAAGCCATGCATCCTCCGAAACACAACCCAACCAAGCCGCACTGCTTCTTAACACAGCGCGCATCCAACCCGGAAGCCAGCCACACCAATGTGTCGGAGGAAACACCGTGCACCTGGCGACCTAGTTATTGCGCACTGTGCTCGGCCCACCACAGGAGTCGCTAGTGCGCGATGAGACAAGGATATCCCTACCGGCCAAACCCTCCCTAACCCAGACGACGCTAGGCCAATTGTGATTTGTTCAAAACAGTTCGACTGTTGTTTTGATCTCCCTTTGAGTCAACTACTCACCACATTTTTTGCACTGCATTGCTAGTTAGCTGTAGCTTGTGCTTTCAGTATAGATTCATTCTCTGATCCTTTGATTGGGTGGATAACATGTCAGTTCATGCTGCAAGAGCTCTGATAGGTTGGAGGACTTCTCTGGAAGTAATCATAATTACTGTGTAAGTCTATGGAAGGGGGTGAGAACCATGATCCTCCTAGGTTTTGTGTTGAAGTCAATGTACCCCAGAGGATGGAAACTAGCTGTCCTCCATGATGCTACCCTATAGGGTGCTGTTGAGGCTACTGTAGACCTTCATTGCAAAACAGTGGTTTTTAATAAATTATTTGGGGAACGTGAATATATTTAGTATAGTCTATATACATATTTTTTACTTTTACCCCTTTTTCTCCCCAATTTCGTGATATCCAATTGGTAGTTTTGTCTTGTCCCATTGCAGCAACTCCACTACTGATTATGGTAAAGCAAAGGTCGAGAGCCATGCGTCCTCTGAAACACGCACTGCTTCTTGACACACTGCTCACTTAACCCGGAAGCCAGCCGCACCAATGTGTCGGAGGAAACACCGTCCAGCTGGCGACTGAGGTCAGCTTGCAGGCGCCCAGCCCGCCACAAGGAGTCGCTAGAGCACGATGGTACAAGGAAATCCCGGTCGGCCAAACCCTCCTCTAACAACGCTGGGCCAATTATGCGCTGCCTCATGGGTGTCCCGTTCACGGCCGGCTGTGACATAGCCTGGGATCAAACCCATATTTAGTATAGTTTTATCTTAAAATAATAACTTTTTATTGTTTCACAATTTTTATGAAATTCACTGAGGAGGAGTGTCCTCCCCTTCCTCCTCTGAGGAGCCTCCACTGGTTTGGAGTGTATGCCCTCAAAATAAGGCCTTGTGAAATATGTATTGTATTGGGTTAAATAATTACATTTAAATGATAACATATTCGCTCAGGATCTCACTTGGTGAAGCCCGTAGGACTGAAAATAATAATAATAATTTAGTACATTTCTACAGCACTTTTCATAGAATCTTCAAGCACTTAAAAAAAATCTATATATCATGAAAGCAGCTTTCTCCAAAGATGGTGAGGATCAGTTTATGGCTTGAGTGTAGGGAGCTGGTCAGAGGATAGTAGATGATGGTGATGGAGTCTGCTGATGATCTTGTAGCGGGAAAGTCAGGGCACCAGCCTGATTCTTATAGCCACTGGACTTCTCCTCTTCCTCACTGAGTAGCACCGACTTGGATGATACCTCAGCAGCTTTGGGCGCCAGAAAGCTCACCACACAAAGTTCAGAATAATAGCCAGTCGTCATCACTATGAGCCCTTGAATGCTGTATTCCTTTATTTTCAGTTCCTCTCACGCTCAAATTATGTTCTCAAAAGATCAAGAATTGGTAGGTGAAACAAAAAAGCTGGTACTGTGTCCAAAAGCATTTTTCAAACAAAACATTAGCTAGCTAGCTAGCTAGCAAGCCAAAAACATTCTGCTCTTTCCATGACAGACTGACCAGGTGAAAGCTATTATCCCTTATTGATGTCACCTGTTAAATCCACTTTAGTCAGTGTAGATGAATGGGAAGAGACCGGTTAAATCATTATTTTTAAGCCTTGAGACAATTTAGACATGGATTGTGTATGTGTGCCATTCAGAGGGTGAATGGGCAAGACAATATATTTAAGTGCCTTTGAACGGGGTATGGTAGTAGGTGCCAGGTGCTGTTTGAGTGTGTCAAGAACTGCAACGCTGCTGTATTTTTTTACACACAGCAGATTCCCGTGTGTATAAAGAAAGGCCCACCACCCAAAGGACATCCAGCCAACTTGACACAACTGTGGGAAGCATTGGAGTCAACATGGGCCAGCTTCCCTGTGGAATGCTTTCGACACCTTGTAGAGTCCATGCCCCAAAGAATTGAGGTTGTTCTGAACGCAAAAGTGGATGCATCTCAATATTATGAAGCTGTTCCTAATGCTTTGTACACTCAGTATGTGTACAGATTTACTGCCGCTCTATGCTTAGGCTGCTACTAGGGCGCCATGGCAGCTACTGTATATGCAACAATCATGTGTCTGTCACTAAGAAATGCGGTCATGGGTGGTAACTCTACAATTCACTCAAAAGGCAAGGCACTCTAGGAAATAAAGCTTTACACCAAGCAGTGTGTTAAGTTAACACTTTCCAGTGTCTAAACTGTTCCACACTTTCATTGTTAATTTTAAACTCTCACTGTTGATTTAACACTGGAGAATTTGCTGTGCATGAAACAAAGGTGATCATGATGTCATCAGACCTTTTTTTTCGTGGTGAATTGCTTAAATGGTTAGGGATAAA
Source organism: Oncorhynchus kisutch (assembly GCF_002021735.2). Taxonomy (NCBI): domain Eukaryota; kingdom Metazoa; phylum Chordata; class Actinopteri; order Salmoniformes; family Salmonidae; genus Oncorhynchus; species Oncorhynchus kisutch. Next base: position 25,524,664 of record NC_034198.2, on the reverse strand, counting down.
TAAATAAAGCTTGATCATTGCTGACACCAGCTGCTCCTGTCTTGGTGACAGTGGACCAGGTGGGACATAGACACCTAGGAGTCCTAGGCCTATACGTTCTCTCTTCACTTAAAAATAGGTCTAATTCATACTTCATAGGCATACAATCTCAGTACACAATCCCTCAACAACTCATGGGTCTCACTGTGATGAAAGCTTCAGTCCAGAGCATTCAAAAAAATTGGTTGTAATCCATATTCTCTGTGACTTTGAGCTGCCTCCTGTGGGTCAGGGCCGCTCTTGCATATCAACCTGTCAACGGTCTGCAGCTCCAACTGAGCCAGTCTGCTTGCCAGCCTGCCTGCCTGCCAGTCTGCCTGCCAGTCTGCCTGCCTGCCTGCCTGCCTGCCTGTCTGTCTGTCTGTCTGTCTGCCTGTCTGTCTGCCATGATTCCTTCTAAACTGTGTTTTCATTAACAACCAGTGACACCAGCACACCAGCTCCCTGCCTCTCTCTTGCTCTGCCCCGCTCACGTGTGAACTGAGGCGAGCTAACTACCGAAAGTCACAGATGACGAATTCTTCCCTCTCTCAACCACACATCCTCAATCCCACAAGAGACCCCTACTGACAGACTGACTGCTATTAGATTATTCACTCACTGTTATGTAAGAATCATTTGTATTGAGGGTCCTTTTATGGTATCTGTCTGAACTCCTTCACACACACACATCATGAAAGGGTAGCTTTGTGAGCAGTTCCTCCATTGCTAGAGTTGTTATGAGTGACATAATCCCAGTATCCCACCATAGGATTAGCTCACTTGCCACAGGTATAACTAATACTATAAACACTGGGATTAAGTAAATCAGCGAGGGCGATTTCCCTTCCCAGTTTCCACCATCCCCTCCCTCTTAGTCTGTTTTAAAACCCCATCATGATGACTTGCAGAAGCGGCTGTCTGTCAGTTTAATACAACATGCATGCAGCTTCCCAACAGCTTGAGTAGCAGCAGTCAGAGCCAATGACAGAGATATGCTCTGCTTTGGTAGCAGCTTGCTAAAGCTTCCAGTTTGGTGGCAAGATGAGTCAAGGATTTAAAGGTGCATTCTTAAGTTCTTTATGAACTCTTAGCGTACTGCCTTATGTTGAGTGGGAAAACTGCTTATAGGGAAAAGCTGTGGCCCCCCTTTACCTCAGCTGAATGTTCCTTTGTTTTAAAGCGAGAGACAGAGAGGGGCTACTGAGTCATTTTGCTACCACTCCCAAGTATGGTGGTAAATCAAGTTTTTGAAAACTTTGTTTGTATAGAAATGCATGCCGATCGGCCAGGTGTTGTTTATGTTTGAAACACATCCCATAAAAATAGATCTCCCACTGAGAAGGAGAGTGGTGGCTAAAGAGCTACAGAGCCCCAGGCATAGTTAGCAATAGCCAGTCTGATCTCCCCGAGGAGGCAAAGGTCCAGGAGCCAAGGTATGCATCCAAAATAGCACCCTATTCCCTATGTAGTGCACTATAAAGGGATAAGGGTGCCGTTTTGGATGTACTGTAGACAAGTTTTTTTAAACCTGATTCTTATTCCCCTCTCTTCACCTGCTCAGAATATAATTTAGTTTATTTTTGTTTAGAGGCCAGTATATTCCCTGCCTTCCTCTGGCTAGCTGCCATGTTCAGTGGTTCGGCTTGGTTTCTCCTCTCTCTCTTTATACAGGAGGGAGGCTTTAGAGGGGTTAAGGCCCCTTTAAAAAAATCACCTTATTTGACCAGGTGAGGTAGTTGAGAACAAGTTCTCATTTACAACTGCGACCTGGCCAAGATAAAGCAAAGCAGTGCGACAGAAACAACAACACAGAGTTACATGGAATAAACAAGCCAATAACAAGTCAATGACACAATAGAAAAAAGAAAGTCTATATACAGTGTGTGCAAATGGCATGAGGAGGTATGGCAATAAATAGGCCATTGTAGCAAAGTAATTACAATTTAGCAGATTAACACTGGAGTGATATATGAGCAGATGATGATGAGCAGATGATGGTGTGTAAGTAGTGATATTGGTGTGCAAAAGAGCAGCAAAGTAAATAAAAACAATATGGGGATGAGGTAGGTAGATTGGGTGGGCTATTTACAGATGGACTATGTACAGCTGCAGCGATCGGTAAGCTGCTCAGATAGCTGATGTTTAAAGTTAGTGAGGGAAATGTAAGTCTCCAGCTTCAGCGATTTTTGCAATTCGTTTCAGTCACTGGCAGCAGAGAACTGGAAGGAAAGGCGGCCAAAGGAGGTGTTGGCTTTGGGGATGACCAGTGAGATATACCTGCTGGAGCGCATGCTATGGGTGGGTGTTATTATCATGACCAGTGAGCTGGATAAGGCGGAGCTTTACCTAGCATAGACTTGTAGATGACCTGGAGCCAGTGGGTCTGGCGACGAATATGTAGTGAGGGCCAGCCGACTAGAGCATACAGGTTGCAGTGGTGGGTGGTATAAGGCGCTTTGGTAACAAAACGGATGACACTGTAATAGACTGCATCCAATTTGCTGAGTAGAGTATTGGAAGCTATTTTGTAGATGACATCGCCGAAGTCGAGGATCGGTAGGATAGTCAGTTTTACTAGGGTAAGTTTGGCGGTGTGAGTGAAGGAGGCTTTGTTGCGAAATAGAAAGCCGATTCTAGATTTGATTTTGGATTGGAGATGTTTGATATGAGTCTGGAAGGAGAGTTTACAGTCTAGCCAGACACCTAGGTATTTGTAGTTGTCCACGTATTCTAGGTCAGAACCGTATAGAGTAGTGATGCTTGTTGGGCGGCTGGGTGGTGGCAGCAAACGGTTGAAAAGCAGGCATTTGGTTTTGCTAGCGTTTAAGAGCAGTTGGAGGCCACGGAAGGAGAGTTGTATGGCATTGAAGCTCGTTTGGAGGTTAGTTAACACAGTGTCCAAAGAAGGGCCAGAGGTATACAGAATGGTGTCATCAGCGTAGAGGTGGATCAGGGAATGACCCGCAGCAAGAGCGACATCATTGATATATACAGAGAAAAGAGTCGGCCCGAGAATTTAACCCTGTGGTACCCCCATAGAGAGTGCGAGAGGTCCGGACAACAGGCCCTCCGATTTTACACACTGAATTCTATCTGAGAAGTAGTTGGTGAACCAGGCGAGGCAGTAATTTGAGAAACCAAGGCTATTGAGTCTGCCAATAAGAATACGATGATTGACAGTGTCGAAAGCCTTGGCCAGGTGGATGAAGACGGCTGCACAGTACTGTCTTTTATCGATGGCGGTTATGATATCATTTAGTATGTTGAGCATGGCTGAGGTGCACCCGTGACCAGCTCGGAAACCGGATTGGTCAGTGGAGAAGGTACGGCGGGAATCGAAATGGTCAGTGATCTGTTTATTAACTTGGATGTCAAAGACTTTAGAAAGGCAGGGTAGGATAGATATAGGTCTGTAACAGTTTGGGTCTAGAGTGTCATCCCCTTTGAAGTGCGGGATGACCACAGAAGCTTTCCAATCTTTAGGGATCTCGGACTAAATGAAAGAGAGGTTGAACAGACTGGTAATAGGGGTTGCAACAATGGCAGCGGATAATTTTAGAAAGAGAGGGTCCAGATTGTCTAGCCCAGCTGATTTGTACGGGTCCAGGTTTTGCAGCTCTTTCAGAACATCTGCGATCTGGATTTGGGTGAAGGAGAAGCTGGGGAGGCTCGGGCAAGTAGCTGCGAGGGGTGTGGAGCTGTTGGCCGGGTTTGGGGTAGCCAGGAGGAAAGCATGGCCAGCCGTAGAGAAATGCTTATTGAAATGTTTGATTATCATGCATTTATCGGTGGTGACCGTGTCGCCTAGCCTCAGTGCAGTGGGCAGCTGAGAGGAGGTGCTCTTGTTCTCCATGGACTTTACAGTGTCCCAAAACATTTTAGAGTTAGAGCTACAAGATGAACATTTCTGTTTGAAAAAGCTAGCCTTTTGCTTTCCTGACTGACTGTGTGTATTGGTTCCTGACTTCCCTGAACAGTTGCATATCACGGGGACTATTCGATGCTATTGCAGTCCGCCACAGGATGTTTTTGTGCTGGTCAAGGGCAGTCAGGTCTGGAGTGAACCAACGGCTATATCTGTTCTAATCACCTCTAATGAGCTTTAAAGGTGGCCGTTGTTGGTGTGGTTACCACTACGTTAGACTAACCTCAGGGGGAAGCTACCTTAATTGCTCCGCTTCTTATTACTGCTTTAGTTTATTTCAGTATCTCCCATCATCTTCCTTCTCCAACGACTACTCAGCAGGGGCAAGTCATTGACAAACCCCCAAAAAAACAGTCAGATGACAGTTAGTGGCAACGGCTGACAGAAAGCAGGAAAGCTCTTTTGAAGTAAGACACCATCCGCTGAAGTAGTCTAAAGCCCTATTAATAACACAGTTCTAAATGCACACCTCCTCCTCTCCCATGCCATGGTTTCATACCTTTCTTGTCCTGGTTCATATATTTTGCTTATGTCAACAATAAGATTTAGAAATATTAGGACTACAGCACACATTCCAATTGTACAATGTGAAGATAATATTAAATGGTTGTTATAATGAAGGGTGAAAATTACACTGAGATAAATCATTATGTAGTGCTGAAGTAGATGAATGATCTACTAGACCATACAGGCGGTATGGTACTAGTTCTCCAGTCTAAAACCTCTATCAAATTAGTTTTGTTGCATAAACAGTGAATTTGATATGTGGGAATGATATTATGATGACCTGTTTGTGTTATTTCTGTAAAGTAGGTATTAACTCTTTTATACCATGGAACTTTGTAGGATAATATGGCTTTGGGGAGAAGCACCACATGGGGGCTATCGCCTAGCAACCCTCACCCACAGGTAAACCAGAATAAACTGTACTACTGTGTCAACCGGGGATTCAAGAAGCCATGTGCCAGCCAGCCGGGCCAATGAAAAAGATATGACACCTAACATGGTCCCTTTCACTGCTAAAGAGGAAGAGGTTGGCTCACATTTTGCATGGGACGAAAGAGTATGTGTTAACTAAGCAGACCACAATGTTTTCATTGCATTCACCTCCTATTCCATAGTTTTGTTGGTCGCCATGGTTCCAGCTGCTTCCTAATGTTGATGGGGTCCTGAACTCTACAAAGCGCTATAAAATTGTGTTTTCAGTTCCTTTGATTTCAATAAAGAGCACCTTTATTCCTACAATGAGTAGGCCTATGATGTTTCTGGTTTTGGTTTATTATGGAGCCTTAGAGGTTATGAGTCTAGATTACAGCTCCATCCACGAAACTCAGTTAACATCACGGAACCATTCAAGTCTGGTGCACTAATAGGGACCCAGTAAAAGGATTGCACAACAGACTGTAAGACCTGCTATTGTTTAAAAATACGCTCCCACTGGTCCAGTTCCTCTGCCCTTCATAACACATTAATAAGAGCGGCAGCACTGAAACTCTTCTGTTCCACCTTTAAAACCTTATTCAAGAATCCTTCATCACAGACTCATTAATGATGCTTGGGGACAAACAGCAAATGCCTGAATCTAACTGTCTTGTCTTCCCTTGCCATGTGTAAAGAGACTTGTTCAGGATACAGGGCTTGACTTGGGTGTGTTCGACAAAACACAGCACACAGTACTCAAAACAAATTAGGTTTGAAATCTTGACTCGCGTTGAGCCTATTAATGCAGATTCAGGAGGACGGTGTTGAATAACAAACACATACCAAGGAAATAAGGCATTGTGCACATTTAAAGGTGTTGCCGATAAAGAGTCCTTTGTCTGAAAAAGTACCACTTCATAAAATGTAGTTAGCAACTTTTAAGGCAACTGTGTAGATTTGTTAGTATATGACTGCAATTCATGTTTCCTTTCATACACAGTGGTAATAGTGCACTATTTCTTGGAATTCTGTTTTGTACTCTTCCAGCTGTTTGTCACACACAGCCCCAGAGAGGGGTGGTACCATGCTGTTATCTTTCTACTGATTAACTTTCTACAGCTTGGACACGCATGCATAGACCACAAGACATGCCACCAAAGGTCTCTTCACAATCATCTAGTCCAGAACAGACTAATGGAGGTGCACAGTACTACATAGAGCCATGGCTACATGGAGCTCTATTCCACATCAGATAACTGTTGCAAGCAGTAGAATCAGATTTTAAAAAACAGATAAAAATACACCTTATGGAACAGCTGGGATTGTGAAGAGACACACAGGCACAGACACACATACACATGACAAGATACGCACTCTACATACACTGTAATGTAAATATGTGATAGTGGAGTAGCGGCCAGAGGGAACACACTAAATGCATTGTAAGTGTTATGAACTGTAATGCCATGTAATATTTTAAACTGTATATAGAGTAACTGTGCCTTGACAGCAGCTAATGGGGATCCTTAATCAATAAAAATACAGAGAAACTATTTCAAGCCTATAGCTTGGGTGTATAGAGCTGACACACGTGCTGAACTGGAGGCAGTACTCGGCTCCTATAAGCAAGCCATGTGTGTCATGCAAAAAATGGTGAAGAAAAAGAAACAGTGAAATCATCCATCTTTATTATTCCTCCCCTAATCGAATCAACATTGCCAAGCATATGGAAAGCATTTCCTATCAGAGGCAAGAGAGTTATCGTCATGTAGCCTATGTGCTAAGGCGTACTACATGTGTGTCTTTTGTAACAGTGAAGCAGAAGAAAAGCAGGAGAGTGCGAGGGAAGAATCACATCACCTAGGCTCCGGTAGGCAATGCTGCAACCAGTAACAGAGCAGTGAAAGAGGGTTCTGGAAGGGGTAAGAGCTAGAAGCTCTGGTGTTAACATTTAAGCTCTGCTTTTTGGTGCATGCTAGATTTGAATATCTTCCCGGTACCTTACAAATGTTCCATCCTGAGAATAAATCACTTTTCCCGCCAAAAAGCAGAAATGTCATTCAAAAGCATTATAAAGCATATAAATATGTCTGGATTTGATTAGAGCTTTGATCACCATGAAAATTCAAACCAGATGCTACCTGAACCTGATGAGCCATATATTAAATACATTTCATGAGCCCAAGCCCAAAAAAGCCCAAATTATTGTGCAGTTATCCAATACAGGCTATATGATATAGGCTACTGCACATTACACACAACAGAAAAACATAAAAGTCCATAGATGTATGCTATATGCTCTCTTGCGTAAATACATGAAACTTGTATTATACTGTATTTTATGGACTGGAATTACGCACATCGTTCAAACAATGATAAAGCAGAAGAGAGCATGCGATTCTGGTGCAGTACATGCGGCCTACAAAGTTACAAGTATAGGCTAGCGAATGTAATTTTAATTGTATAATATAATAGGGCATATTTGTATAATTAGTAGGCTGATGCATATATACCTTTCATAATATCTCCCCTAATGTTATTTGCCTACCTCCTCTTTCTCTCTCTAGTGTTGCTTCAATTCTTCCTCGCTTTCAACAGTTAAATGAAAAAGTTTCATTGTCCTTATCTTCATCATTCTAATGACATCCTTGAATAATATAGGACTAGAATTAGATGCAGAAGACTTTCACTTCTCTTCCTGAAGATTGAATGGTCTGAATAATAACTGCTATAGCCTAACATGCTGACCAGACCGGACACGTCGTGTGCACGAGTGTCGCAAAATAAATGTAGAAATCCATGTTATTCAATTATTGCACCCACACTGCTTGTGCGCGCCAAGGGCTAAAATAGAAGTAATTCCTATTTCTGACGCAGATCGCGCTGCAAGTCCTGCCTCTCCCATCTCCTCATTGGTTTATAGAAGCAGATACCCACGTGCCATCTCCTCATTGGTTATACCCACGAGGGTGATTGAAAGACTGATTGTTTTGCTGGTTGTTGTGGTAATACTATGAACGTGTAGATGCCAATCACCATATAAGTTCAAAGATGAAAAGCCTGGGAGGAGAGATGACTAGAAACGATTTGGTTGGCCGTTTTATGTGTCGATTAATTGTCGGAGTAGAGGACCTTGTGCATTTCAGGTACAATAACAACTCAATGTTTGTATCCCAGGACATGTTTGTATCCCAGGACACCCCGTGAGAACAATTGGGCTGCTGTATTTAACATTCAGTAAAAAAGAGCTTGCTTCCCTCTTTGAATAGTCTATTGGTATAAGAAATGCTCAAAAAATCATGATAAGAACAAAACTCAAATCATTAGTTTACATATTTCTACTACTGTTCTATATCATGCTACTGTAATCCAGCCACTAGCCTGCAAATGTGTGTGTGCATCTGTGTGTGCATTAGTGTGTGTGCATGTTGTGTGTGCGTGTGCGTGTGCGTGTGTGTTTGTGCATGCACCTGCATGTGTGTATGTTTGTCCATTATCTCTGACCGAGTGGTTAATGTTCAGTGTCAAATGTTCAGTTCAGTGTCAAAACAGAGGCAGGGTATCGGAGTGTCTCCTATTAGTTTAGCTGCTGACAACATCAACACTGTCTATCCTCTCAGAGCCCACAATATGACTGGATCCATCTTATCTGCACCTACCTCATGGTCCATTGACTCACTGGGGAAAGTGGAGGGGGCCCACAATGGTGCAGTGTAGATGTCAACACGTCATGTTGACGTGAGTCAGGAGCTCTGTTTGTTTGTGTTAGCTTTACATGGTTCAGAGAAAACGGTGCACAACACGCGTGTGCATGCATGTACGTGTGTGTGTGTGTGCACTTAGTAGAAAATGAGGGGCTGATCAATTTATGTTTTCCAGGTGGGTGAAAAGTACCTTGTGGTTATTCAGATCTGCTTAATTTGTTTTGAAATGTATTTTAGGCCAGGTGTGTCAAACATAAGGCCCGTGGACTCGTGAGAGGGGATCCAATCTATATATACAGTATATATACAGCACCAGTCAAAAGTTTGGACACACCTACTCATTCAAGTTTTTTTCTTTATTTTGACTATTTTCTACATTGTAGAATAATAGTGAAGACATCAAAACTATGAAATAACAAATATGGACTCATATAGTAACCAAAAAAGTGTTAACAAATCAAAATATATTTTATATTTGAGATTCTTCAAAGTAGCCACCCTTTGCCTTGATGACAGTTTTGCACACTCTTGGCATTCTCTCAACCAGCTTCATGAGGTAGTCACCTGGAATGCATTTCAATTAACAGGTGTGCCTTGTTAAAATTTAATTTGTGGAATTTCTTTCCTTAATGCATTTGAGGCAATCAGTTGTGTTGTGACAAGGTAGGGGTGGTATACATAAGATAGCCTTATTTGGTCCATATTATGGCAATAAAAGCTCAAATAAGCAAAGAGAAACAACAGTCCATCATTACTTTAAGACATCAAGGTAAATCAATCCGGGAAATTTCTGAAACAACTCTGAAAGTTTCTTCAAGCGCAGTTGCAAAATGATCAAGCACTATGATGAAACTGGCTCTAATGAGGACCGCCACAGGAAAGGAAGACCCAGAGTTACCTCTGCTGCAGAGGATAAGTTCATTATAGTTAAGTGCACCTCAGATTGCAGCCCAAATAAATGCTTCAGGGTTCAAGTAACAGACACATCTCAACATCAACTGTTCAGAGGAGACTGTGTGAATCACGCCTTCATGGTTGAATTGCTGTAAAGAAACCACTACTAAAGTACATCAGCAATAATAATAAGAGACTTGCTTGTGCCAAGAAACACGAGCAATGGATATTAGTCTGGTGGAAATATGTCCTTTATTCTGATGAGTCCAAATTTGCCATTTTTGGTCACAACTTTTTGAGACGCAGAGTAGGTGAACGGATGATCTCTGCATGTGTGGTTCCCACCGTGACGCATGGAGGAGGAGGTGTGATGGTGTGGAGGTGCTTTGCTGGTGACACTGTCTGTGATTTATTTAGAATTCATTTATTTAGAATTCATTCTGCAGCGATAAGCCATCCCATCTGGTTTCACGTTTAGTGGGACTATCATTTGTTTTTCAACAGGACAATGACCCAAAACACACCTCCAGGCTGTGTAACGGCTATTTGACCAAGAGTTATGGAGTGTTACATCAGATGACCTGGCCTCCACAATCACCCGACCTCAACCCAATTGAGATGGTTTGGGATGAGTCGTACCGCAGAGTGAAGGAAAAGCCGCCAACAAGTGCTCAGCATGTGGGAACTCCTTCAAGACTGTTGGAAAATAATTCCTCATGAAGCTGGTTGAGAGAATGCCAAGAGTGTACAAAGCTGTCATCAATGCAAAGGGTGGCTATTTGAAGAATCTCAAATAAAATAAAAATATTTTGATTTGTTTAACACTATTTTGGTTACTATGTAATTCCATATGTGTTATCTCATAGGTTTGATGTCTTCACTATAATTTTACAATGTAGAAAATAGTACAAATAAAGAAAACCCTTGAATAAGTAGGTGTTCTAAAACTTTTTAACGGTAGTGTATATATATACATTTTTTTATTATTATTTTTGGAAGGGGGGGACAAACTGAGGATTATTTAAAAGAACTAAAGCCAAATCGAAACTGTGTAGAAATGATAATGAACCTACATACATACGGTTTATTTTCTGTGTCGAGCTGCTAATAATCAAAGAAATGAAAGATAGACAGGGAGCATTGACAATTCCAAAAACAATGGATTGAGGACTATTTTTGCAAATTTCTTACTGCAAGGAAATGGAAGTAATTTTCAGTGCAGCCCTCTGGACCTCGGTGAAGACAAATTGCGGCCCGTGGGCAAAATTAGTTTTACACCCCTGTTCTAGCCGCATTTGCAATTGGTACTGAAAATAGAACGCAATATCAGATAGTTGCTAGTATTTTAGTAAGTGTTAGGATATGGACATACTGCATCTGCAAGCTCATCATTGAAGTTTCTCAGCTATCAAGTAATCAATATTCCTATTGTCGATGCCCCTCTTCAGATCATTAACAGTAATTCCTATGCCCTATCCTAATCCCTTCTAGTAAACCAGTAAGCAGGACTATTCCATTGACAATAATATTTTTTCTAAAATAATTTCTAAACGTTTCCTTCATAATTTCTGTCATTGTTCCGCTTCGGTTAATGAGAATGAGCGAATGGAGAGAACATCTTGATGGCTGTGTTGAGTGTTAGCTAAGTGTTTTACCCCCCCCCCCCCCCCCCCACACACACACACGTTTTAAGATGACTACCATCATTCCTTTTCCTTTACCCAAGAACTCTTAAGGCATCATGCCACAATGGCTACCGCCCTGTAGCACTCACATCTGTAATCATGAAGTGGTTTGAAAGGCTAGTTATGGCACACACCAACTCCACCATCCCAGACACCCTAGACCCACTCCAATTTGCATACCACCCCAACAGATCCATAGACGACGCACTGCACTGCACTGCACTCCACTCTGCCCTCACCACGTAGATACGAGGAATATCTATGTGAGAACGCTGTTCATTGACTACAGCTCAACTTTCAACACCGTTGTCCCCTCCAAGCTCGTCACCAAGTTTAGGACCCTGGGACTGAACACCTCCCTCTGCAACTGGATCCTGGACTTCCTGACGGGCCAACCCCAGATAGTGAGGGTAGGGAACATCACCTCCGCCACTCTAACCGAAAAAACACATATAACATCCACACTTATACTGACTCTATGCACACTCACACACACTCACATACAATCTTAATTTACACTGCTGCTACTCTGTTTATCATACATCCTGATGCCAAGTCATCTATCCCCTATACATATCTACCTCTATCACTCCAGTATCCCTGCACATTATAAATATGGTATTAGAACTGACCCTGTTATATAGATGCTTACTTTCTTGTGCTCTTCATATTTCTTATTTTTATTTCTAGTGTGTTTTTGTTCTACCTTATGTTATTTTTTTAGTGCTACATTGATATTGACCACTGCACTGTTAGGTTTAGAGCTTGCAAGAAAGGTATTTCATTGTACATGTGCACGTGAGTTTAAAACTTAAGTCTTGAACTTGACTGTGTTGAGTTAGCTAAGTGTTTAACGCCCTACATGTTGTTGCCTTTCCTCTCATTTGGAGGTAGAACCTGGCTCTGACCAATGGGAGACCAGAAAGACTGCTCATAGAAAACTCATTGGAACATAACAGACCAAGACTATATCGTAATCTGCCAGTAGTAATGATTTAGCTATTGTTCTTACTGCTTTTACGCACATGACTGTAGCCTTGGCATTGGCACATCCCTATTGAGTCATCACCATAACAAGAAACCCTCTCTGTGTATCAATACCTTAGTGGGACTCATATTTTTTTAGGATTCATATCAACGAGCCAGAACCCATATCATAACTTTTCCAGCCTATAAAAGTATTTGAATTAAAATGGTTTGGTGACCCACATATTCATGGATGATTAGTTCTGCTTTTGCTCTCTTTTTCACATTAAGCTGTACTACATGTTTTTTTTACGTGCCTATTACCCGATCTCTGAAAGATAGGCATAATCCTGGTTTTTGATTGGCTGCCCCCTCCTACCACTTAAGTCACTGATGTTCATTATTTTGATCTGTCTTCAGTTTCTGGCCATCCATATCAAAACCATCCGTTGTCTGCCATGGTGCTGTAGGCCCACATAAGTGGTAAAACTGGTTTAGGCTCTAGGAAAAACCATCACGCCACAGCTCCATGGTTTTGACAGTGGGCGCCTGTGTACCATGGGCATTTTTGGAGCGAGGAGGTGCTGTTTTGGGGGGTAAACATGTGGTCCAGCCTGGTCTCATAGACTAGACGTAACATAGTAATTCTAAATCAGGACACTCGTATTAGAATGATATGTTACGTTTGATATGGTTACATAAGACAGATGGTTACTTAAGGCAAAAAAGAAAGTAGGGTAACCTACTTACTACTTTTTAGCTCCTTTGCAACTACTTAGTATGTTAGATAACCATTCCCCTAACCTTATCCATTTTAGCTAACCCTTCTCCTAACCTTAATCCTTCAACCTAACTCCTAAACTTCACCCAACCTTAACCCCTAGTCTAGGTAATGTTAGACAGCTAGCTAACGTTAGCCACCTTGCCACCATTGCTGGAATTCGTAACATACTGTACCATACGTTTTGATATTCGTAACATATTGTACATTTGCAAATTCGTAAGATATTGTACGTTTAGAAAATTTGTAACATATAATATGAATTGTAATTCATAACATACCATACGAAATGGGGGATGGACATCCACAAATGAATACATACCATACAAACATGACATATCATACCAAATGGAGTGATTCGGTTTTACATACAGATTAATACAAAATGCTATGAGACCAAATTGTTTGGTCATGTGTGTTCACTCAGGAAGAGTGTGGGGGCTAGATGGGCCTAGGTCACCCTTCCCAAAACAAACACAGTGTTTCAGTCACAGCCGAGTGGGAAAGGGTGCCGCAAAACCCCACCTTGCGGGTAACCCTCGGTCAATTTGCAGTACATGTTGTGACTACAGTGATGAATGGGTTAATGGCATAATGAGTGTTGGACACACTAATGGCTATAACCTTTTTTGGGACCAACACACCGCATGTCCAAACAGAACAACAAACATTCAAATGTGTTTTCTCAGTCAACAGCTAATAGTATGTACTTTAACAGTGCAAGACACCCCTTAGGGTTATTAAAGTCCCCCCATACTTTCCTAAAAAAATGCTGGGTTAAAAACAACCCAATATGGGTTATTTGGTAACTCAGCACTGGGTAAATGTTGGACAGACCACACACTGGGTTATTTTGACCCAGCCAGGTGAGTTGCATGAAGAACCCAACATGTCGGGTTGTTGGGAATACCCAAACATGGGCTAATTTATCCATCAGTTTGGTTTTTATTCACTTTCATGCTGGGTTAAGTCAGCATCTGAGCGACTGCCTTTAAAAAGCAACCCAGCATCTGCCTTTTAAATCGCCCTATGTGGCATCGATATGAGTCAGAAACAGTTATTCTAGTGTCAAAATTTACTAGGGTAAGGGTAAATAGGATAATCTTGGTCATAGTCAGTCTCGTCTAAAACAAAGGTTGGAACATCCATGCGTCACAATGTGTAAATTTAGGTTGGGTTTTGATTTGACGATGCCCATTTTTCCACAAACGTGGTGAATAGCAGCATCTCCAACTTTGTTGACACAAGACAACATATTGCGCAACTTGAGATATACTGCACCAAACATCTTAGCTAGATGAAAATTTGCCCAACTAAAACATTTATTAATTACAGTAAGTCAAAAGTTTGAACACACCTACTCATTCCAGGGTTTTATTTATTTATTTACTATTTTCTACATTGTAGAATAATAATGAAGATATCACAACTATTAAAGAGCACATATGGAATCAAGCAGTGACCAAAAAAGTGTTAAACATTTCAAAATATATTTTATATTTAAGATTCTTCAAAGTAGCCACCCTTTGCCTTGACGATCTGATCCAAGATGGCGTAGCAGTAGGTCATGTGTGTTTGTCCTTGTCTTATCCCGTATCTTATCCTGTGTAAATAGCCGGTCTTCTTCGTTTATATCTTAATCTCACTTTCTATCTACGAACTAAATAGACTTTCTTGCAACCCCCCTCACCCAATGTGGTACGGATCTGCTATTTTTATTCCTTATAACCGGAACTTCCATCAGGAGCTAGCCAGCTAACTAGCTACTAGTCTTTGTTAGCCGCGGCTAGCGGTCTTCACCTTTTCCCGGTCACCAGCCAGGCAGCCTTAGCTAGCTCGGACAACACCTGCCTGTCTGTTCAGTGTGATATCAACCCAGAGCATATCGGGCTGATTCTCTCTACCAATCACCGAATTCCTGCCGCTCTGGATCGTTACACTGGATCATCGCAGCTAGCTAGCTGCAAACGAGTGGCTACTGTTAGCTAATGCCTCTGTCCCAAAGCAAGCATCAGTTATCCTTGAGATAGCCTCGAGCTAGGCCCATATACCAGCTAATTCTAGGGCTACAACTCCTCCTTTGCCATTTGGACAGGACCCTTTATTGTCGACATGGAGCCCCGCCGATCCATCACGACTCGACTGCCAACGTGATCGCCTGATGTAGTTTCAACATCGTATTCTGTTACGATGTCTCCGAAGAACCATCTACTAGCCCTGGCCTGCTAGCTTTTCTGAACGCTGTGTCCCCTGCTCTCCTAGCATAGTAGTGACTACCGAACAGCACCCTGACTCACCTATTGCTGCTCTTTTGACCCTATGATCACTCGGCTACACAGCTGATGCCCCCTGGATTGTTTCAATAACACGGTACCTCATTTTGTTTACCTGTAGGCCCCAGCCTCGAACTCAGGTCCTGTGTGTACCTAACTGACCCGCTCTGCCCATTCATCACCATTTATCCGTTGTTGTCTTAGCTCTCCTGATCAACACCTGTGTTTGCTTCATGCCTCTCTCTAATGTCAATATGCCTTGTCTGCTGCTGTCTTGGCTAGTACTTATTGTTTTATTCCACTGTAGAGCCCTCAGTCCCACTCAAAATACCTTAGATAGTTCTTTTGTCCCACCCCGCACACATGCGGAGACCTCACCTGGCTTAACTAGTGCCTCCAGAGACGAAACCTCTCTCATTGTCACTCAATGCCTAGGTTTACCTCCACTGTACTCACATCCTACCCTACCATTGTCTGTACATTATGCCCTGAATCTATTCTACCACGCCCAGAAATCTGCTCCTTTTATTCTCTGTCCCCAATGCACTAGACGACCAGTTCTTATAGCCATTAGCCATACCCTTATCCTACTCCTCTTCTCTTCCTCTGGTGTAGAGATTAACCAAGGCTCTGTAGCCCCCAGTTCCATTCCTATTCCCCAGGCGCTATCATTTGTTGACTTCTGTAACTGTGAAAGCCTTGGTTTCATGCATGTTAACATAAGAAGCCTCCTCCCTAAGTTTGTTGTATTCACTGCTTTAGCACATTTCACCAACCCTGAGCGGTCATGAGCGGTCACACCTAGCGGTGTCTGAATCCTGGCTTAGGAAGGCTACCAAAAATTCAAACATTTCCATCCCCAACTACAACATTTTCCGCCAAGATAGAACTGCCAAAGGGGGTGGAGTTGCAATCTACTGCAGAAATACTATTTCCAGAAATAAGTCTCTCACTGTTGCCGCTTGTTATAGACCCCCCTCAGCCCCATTATTTTTGCCGCATTTATCTTCAGAGATTGTACTGTTCAGTGACGTAAACTGGGATATGCTTAACACCCCGGCCGTCCTAAAATCTAAGCTAGATGCCCTCAATCTCACACAAATTATCAAGGAACCTACCAGGTACAACCCTAAAACCGTAAACACATGTACCCTCATAGATATCATCCTGACCAACCTGCCCTCTAAATACACTTCTGCTGTCTTCAACCAGGATTTCAACAATCACTGTCTCATTGCCTGAGTCCGTAATGGGTCCGCGGCCAAATGACCTCCCCTCATCACTGTCAAACACTCCCTTGGTTCACTCCAGATTTGACTGCCCTTGACCAGCACAAAAACTTCCTGTGGCGTATTGCATTAGCATCGAAAATCCCCCGCGATATGCAACTTTTCGGGGAAGTTAGGAACCAATATGCACAGGCAGTTAGGAAAGCAAAGGCTAGTCTTTTCAAACAGAAATTTGAATCCTGTAGCACAAACTACAAAAAGTTCTGGGACACTGTAAAGTCCATGGAGAATAAGAGCACCTCCTCCCAGCTGTCCACTGCACTGAGGCTAGGAAACACTGTCACCACCAATAAATCTGCGATAATCGAGAATTTCAAGAAGCATTATTCTACGGCTGGCCATGCTTTCCACCTGGCTACCCCTACCCCGGTCAACAGCTCTGCACCCCCCACAGCAACCTGCCCAAGCCTCCCCCATTTCTCATTCACCCAAATCCAGATAGCTGATGTTCTAAAAGAGCTGCAAAATCTGGACCCCTATAAATCAGCTGGGCTAGACAATTTGGACCCTCTCTTTCTAAAATGATCTGCCACAATTGATGCAACCCCTATTATTGGCCTGTTCAACTTCTCATTCGTATCGTCTGAGATCCCCAAAGATTGGAAAGCTGCCGCGGTCATGCCCCTCTAGAAAGGGGGAGACACTCTAGACCCAAACTGTTACAGACCTATATCTATCCTACCTTGCCTTTCTAAAGTCTTCGAAATCCAAGTTAACAAACAGATCACCGACCATTTCGAATCCCACCGTACCTTCTCTGATATGCAATCTGGTTTCCGAGCGGGTCATGGGTGCACCTCAGCCACGCTCAAGGTCCTAAACAATATCATAACCGCCATCGATAAAAGACAACACTGTGCAGCCGTCTTCATCCACTTGGCCAAGGCTTTCGACTCTGTCAATCACTACATTCTTATCTGCAGAGTCAACAGCATTGGCTTATCAAATGACTGCCTCGCCTGGTTAACCAATTACTTCTCAGATAAAGGTTAGTGTGTCGAATCGGAGGGCCTGTTGGCCAGACCTCTGGCAGTCTCTATGGGGGTGCCACAGGGTTCAATTCTGGGGCCGACTCTTTTCTCTGTATACATCAATGATGTCGCTCTTGCTGCTGGTGATTCTCTGATCAACCTCTATGCAGACAACACCATTCTGTATACTTCTGGCCCTTCTTTGGACACTGTGTAAACTAACCTCCAGAGGAGCTTCAATGCGATACAACACTCCTTCCTTGGCCTCCAACTGCTCTTAAATGCAAGTAAAACTAAATGCATGCTCTTCAACCGATCGCTGCCCGCACCCACCCGCCCGTCTAGCATCACTACTCTGGACGGTTCTGACTTAGAATATGTGGACAACTAGTTAGACTGTAAACATTCCTTCCAGACTCACATTAAGCATCTCCAATCCAAAATTAAATCTAGAATCGGCTTCCTATGTCGCAACAAAGCATCCTTCACTCATGCTGCCAAACATACACTCATAAAACTGACTATCCTACCGATTCTTGACTTCGGCGATGTCATTTACAAAATAGCCTCCAACACTCTACTCAGAAAATTGGATGTTGTATATAACAGTGCCATCTGTTTTGTCACCAAATCCCCATATACTACCCAGCACTGGGACCTGTATGCTTTCATTGGCTTGCCCTCGCTTCATATTTATCGCCAAACCCACTGACTCCAGGTCATCTATAAGTCTTTGCTAGGTAAAGCCCCACCTTATCTCAGCTCACTGGTCACCATAGCAGCACCCGCTCCAGCAGGTATATTTCACTGGTCATCCCCAAAGCCAACTCCTCTTTGGCCACCTTTCCTTCCAGTTCTCTGCTGCCAATGACTGGAACAAATTGCAAAAATCACTGAAGCTGGAGACTTATATCTCCCTCACTAACTTTAAGCATCATCTGTCAGAGCAGCTTACCGATCATTGCACATGTACACAGCCCATCTGGAAATAGCCCACCCAACTACCTCATCCCCATATTGTTTTTTGTTGTTGCTCTTTTTCACCCCAGTGTCTTTACTTGCACATTCATCCTCTGCTCATGTATCACTCGTGTTTAATTGCTAAATTGTAATTATTTCGCCACTATGGCCTATTTATTGCCTTACCTCCCTAATCTTACTACATTTGCACACACTGTATATATATTTTTCTATTATATTATTGACTGTATGTTTGTATATCCCATGTGTAACTCTGTGTTGTTTGTGTCGCACTGCTTTGCTTTATTTTTTTTATTTTTTTTTATTTCACCTTTATTTAACCAGGTAGGCAAGTTGAGAACAAGTTCTCATTTACAATTGCGACCTGGCCAAGATAAAGCAAAGCAGTTCGACAGATAAAACGACACAGAGTTACACATGGAGTAAAAACAAACATACAGTCAATAATGCAGTATAAACAAGTCTATATACAATGTGAGCAAATGAGGTGAGAAGGGAGGTAAAGGCAAAAAAGGCCATGATGGCAAAGTAAATACAATATAGCAAGTAAAACACTGGAATGGTAGTTTTGCAATGGAAGAATGTGCAAAGTAGAAATAAAAATAATGGGGTGCAAAGGAGCAAAATAAATAAATTAAAATTAAATACAGTTGGGAAAGAGGTAGTTGTTTGGGCTAAATTATAGGTGGGCTATGTACAGGTGCAGTAATCTGTGAGCTGCTCTGACAGTTGGTGCTTAAAGCTAGTGAGGGAGATAAGTGTTTCCAGTTTCAGAGATTTTTGTAGTTCGTTCCAGTCATTGGCAGCAGAGAACTGGAAGGAGAGGCGGCCAAAGAAAGAATTGGTTTTGGGGGTGACTAGAGAGATATACCTGCTGGAGCGTGTGCTACAGGTGGGAGATGCTATGGTGACCAGCGAGCTGAGATAAGGGGGGACTTTACCTAGCAGGGTCTTGTAGATGACATGGAGCCAGTGGGTTTGGCGACGAGTATGAAGCGAGGGCCAGCCAACGAGAGCGTACAGGTCGCAATGGTGGGTAGTATATGGGGCTTTGGTGATAAAACGGATTGCACTGTGATAGACTGCATCCAATTTGTTGAGTAGGGTATTGGAAGCTATTTTGTAAATGACATCGCCAAAGTCGAGGATTGGTAGGATGGTCAGTTTTACAAGGGTATGTTTGGCAGCATGAGTGAAGGTTGCTTTGTTGCGAAATAGGAAGCCAATTCTAGATTTAACTTTGGATTGGAGATGTTTGATATGGGTCTGGAAGGAGAGTTTACAGTCTAACCAGACACCTAAGTATTTGTAGTTGTCCACGTATTCTAAGTCAGAGCCGTCCAGAGTAGTGATGTTGGACAGGCGGGTAGGTGCAGGTAGCGATCGGTTGAAGAGCATGCATTTAGTTTTACTTGTATTTAAGAGCAATTGGAGGCCACGGAAGGAGAGTTGTATGGCATTGAAGCTTGCCTGGAGGGTTGTTAACACACTGTCCAAAGAAGGGCCGGAAGTATACAGAATGGTGTCGTCTGCGTAGAGGTGGATCAGGGACTCACCAGCAGCAAGAGCGACCTCATTGATGTATACAGAGAAGAGAGTCGGTCCAAGAATTGAACCCTGTGGCACCCCCATAGAGACTGCCAGAGGTCCGGACAGCAGACCCTCCGATTTGACACACTGAACTCTATCAGAGAAGTAGTTGGTGAACCAGGCGAGGCAATCATTTGAGAAACCAAGGCTGTCGAGTCTGCCGATGAGGATATGGTGATTGACAGAGTCGAAAGCCTTGGCCAGATCAATGAATACGGCTGCACAGTAATGTTTCTTATCGATGGCGGTTAAGATATCGTTTAGGACCTTGAGCGTGGCTGAGGTGCACCCATGACCAGCTCTGAAACCAGATTGCATAGCAGAGAAGGTATGGTGAGATTCGAAATGGTCGGTAATCTGTTTGTTGACTTGGCTTTCGAAGACCTTAGAAAGGCACGGTAGGATAGATATAGGTCTGTAGCAGTTTGGGTCAAGAGTGTCCCCCCCTTTGAAGAGGGGGATGACCGCAGCTGCTTTCCAATCTTTGGGAATCTCAGACGACACGAAAGAGAGGTTGAACAGGCTAGTAATAGGGGTGGCAACAATTTCGGCAGATAATTTTAGAAAGAAAGGGTCCAGATTGTCTAGCCCGGCTGATTTGTAGGGGTCCAGATTTTGCAGCTCTTTCAGAACATCAGCTGAATGGATTTGGGAGAAGGAGAAATGGGGAAGGCTTGGGCGAGTTGCTGTTGGGGGTGCAGTGCTGTTGTCCGGGGTAGGAGTAGCCAGGTGGAAAGCATGGCCAGCCGTAGAAAAATGCTTATTGAAATTCTCAATTATGGTGGATTTATCAGTGGTGACAGTGTTTCCTATCTTCAGTGCAGTGGGCAGCTGGGAGGAGGTGTTCTTATTCTCCATGGACTTTACAGTGTCCCAGAACTTTTTTGAGTTAGTGTTGCAGGAAGCAAATTTCTGCTTGAAAAAGCTAGCCTTGGCTTTTCTAACTGCCTGTGTATAATGGTTTCTAGCTTCCCTGAACAGCTGCATATCACGGGGGCTGTTCGATGCTAATGCAGAACGCCATAGGATGTTTTTGTGTTGGTTAAGGGCAGTCAGGTCTGGGGAGAACCAAGGGCTATATCTGTTCCTGGTTCTAAATTTCTTGAATGGGGCATGTTTATTTAAGATGGTTAGGAAGGCATTTAAAAAAAATATCCAGGCATCCTCTACTGACGGGATGAGATCAATATCCTTCCAGGATACCCCGGCCAGGTCGATTAGAAAGGCCTGCTCGCAGAAGTGTTTCAGGGAGCGTTTTACAGTGATGAGTGGAGGTCGTTTGACCGCTGACCCATTACGGATGCAGGCAATGAGGCAGTGATCGCTGAGATCTTGGTTGAAGACAGCAGAGGTGTATTTAGAGGGGAAGTTGGTTAGGATGATATCTATGAGGGTGCCCGTGTTTAAGGTTTTGGGGAGGTACCTGGTAGGTTCATTGATCATTTGTGTGAGATTGAGGGCATCAAGTTTAGATTGTAGGATGGCTGGGGTGTTAAGCATGTTCCAGTTTAGGTCGCCTAGCAGCACGAACTCTGAAGATAGATGGGGGGCAATCAGTTCACATATGGTGTCCAGAGCACAGCTGGGGGCAGAGGGTGGTCTATAGCAGGCGGCAACGGTGAGAGACTTGTTTTTAGAGAGGTGGATTTTTAAAAGTAGAAGTTCAAATTGTTTGGGTACAGACCTGGATAGTAGGACAGAACTCTGCAGGCTATCTTTGCAGTAGATTGCAACACCGCCCCCTTTGGCAGTTCTATCTTGTCTGAAAATGTTGTAGTTTGGAATTAAAATGTCTGAATTTTTGGTGGTCTTCCTAAGCCAGGATTCAGACACAGCGAGAACATCCGGGTTGGCAGAGTGTGCTAAAGCAGTGAATAGAACAAACTTAGGGAGGAGGCTTCTAATGTTAACATGCATGAAACCAAGGCTATTACGGTTACAGAAGTCGTCAAAAGAGAGTGCCTGGGGAATAGGAGTGGAGCTAGGCACTGCAGGGCCTGGATTCACCTCTACATCGCCAGAGGAACATAGGAGGAGTAGAATAAGGGTACGGCTAAAAGCTATGAGAATTGGTCGTCTAGAACGTCTGGAACATAGAGTAAAAGGAGGTTTCTGGGGGCGATAAAATAGCATCAAGGTATAATGTACAGACAAATGTATGGTAGGATGTGAATACAGTGGAGGTAAACCTAGGTATTGAGTGATGAAGAGAGAGATATTGTCTCTAGAAACATCGTTGAAACCAGGAGATGTCATTGCATGTGTGGGTGGTGGAACTAATAGGTTGGATAAGGTATAGTGAGCAGGACTAGAGGCTCTACAGTGAAATAAGCCAATAAACACTAACCAGAACAGCAATGGACAAGACATATTGACATTAAGGAGAGGCATGCTTAGTCGAGTGATCAAAAGGGTCCGGTGAGTGGAGAGGTTGGTTGGTGATTTAGACAGCTAGCCAGGGCATCGGTAGCAAGCTAGCATAGGATGGAGGTCTGTTGTTAGCCACCTCTTGCGTTCCGTCAGTAGATTAGTGGGGTTCCGTGTGGTAGAGGGGATTAATCCAAATCACACAACAACAACAAAAATAAAAACAATAGATATAGTTATAATAATAATAAAAAAAATATTTAAAATGGTCCGATTGTCTATTCAGATAGCAGCCGGTAAGACAGCTAACGGTTAGCAGGCCGCAGATGGGCGTTCAGGTAACGTCGCGACGGAGTAGCCAGCCGAATAACTCCTTCGTGTAGATAACGTCGGCAGTCCAGTTGTGAAGGCCCGGTGGGGCTCCGCGAAGGCAGTAAAACGGGTCCGGATAGGTGACTGCAGCCCAGGTGTGATTGATGGAACTCAGGAGTGATTGACGGAGCTTGCTAGCTCCGGAATAATTGATGTTTGCTCCGGAATCGACGAAGGCCGATAGTCACACGGATAGCAGCTAGCTAGCTGTGAGATCCGGGTATGAATGTCCAGAGAGCAGTCGAAATCCAGGGACATGGAGAGAAAAATTGGTCCGGTATGTTCCGTTCCGAGCCGCGCTGCGCCGTACAGAACTGGCGATAGATTTTCGAGCTAAAGGATAGCTGATGACCACAAACCGTGGTTAGCTGAATACTAACGATTTGCCAGTAAAGGAGCTAACTAGCTTCTGAACTAGCTTCTGGATTAGCTTCTGGCTAGTTTCAGGCTAGCTTCTTGGAGTTTCTGGCTAGCTTCTTGGAGGATTGCAGATCTGAGGTAAATAATACTTTTTTATAAATATACATTGGTGAGGCGGGTTGCAGGAGAGTGTTTTGAAGATGAGTTGATGGAAAATAAAAATAAAATGTATGTGAAAAAGTTGTAAATATATATATATACAGGACACGACAAGACGAGGACAAAAGACGTCTGAACTGCTATGCCACCTTGGTGTTGAAGTTTAATTTAAAGTTTAATTTTAATTATCTTGGCCAGGTCGCAGTTGTAAATGAGAACTTGTTCTCAACTGGCCTACCTGGTTAAATAAAGGTGTTCTCAACTGGCCTACCTGGTTAAATAAAGGTGAAATAAAAAAATGTATTAAAAAATATAACAGCTTTGCTCAATTTTGCATTCTCTCAACCAGCTTCATGAGGCAGTCACCTGAAATGCATTTCAATGAACAGGTGTGCCTTGTTAAAAATTCATTTATTGAAATTCTTTCCTTCTTAATGTGTTTGAGGCAATCAGTTGTGTTGTGACAAGGTAGGGGTGGTATACAGAAGATAACCTTATTTGGTCCATATTATGGCAAGAACATCTCAAATAAGCAAAGAGAAGTTACAGTTCATCGTTACTTTAAGACATGAAGGTCAGTCATTCCAGAAAATTTCAAGAAATTTGAAAGTTTATATAAGTACAGTTCAAAAACCATCAAGCCCTATGATGAAACTGGCTCTAATGAGGACCGCCACAGGAAAGGAAGACCCTGAGTTACCTCTGCTGCAGAGGACAAGTTCATTAGAGTTAACTGCACCTCAGATTGCAGCCCAAATAAATAAGTTCAAGTAACATCAACTGTTCAGAGGAGACTGCGTGAATCAGGCCTTCATGGTTGTATTGCTGCAAATGCAACGATGTTCATCTGAGGAAGAAGGAGTAGACCAAAGCGCAGCATGGTATGTCTTCCTATTTCCTTTAATTAACTGAACACTAAATACAAAAGAACAAGAGAATAAATGAAAACCAAAACAGTCCCGTATGGTGCAAACATTGAAACGGAAAACAACTACCCACAAACACCAGGTGGGAACAGGCTACCTAAGTATGGTTCTCAATCAGAGACAACGATTGACAGCTGCCTCTGATTGGGAACCATACCAGGCCAAACACATAGAACTTTAACCCATAGAACAAAAACATAGAATGCCCACCCCAACTCACGCCCTGACCAAACTAAAATAGAGACATAAAAAATGAACTAAGGTCAGGACGTGACAGCAAAGAAACCACTACTAAAGTACATCAATAATAAGAAGAGACTTGCTTGGGCCAAGAAACACGAGCAATGGACATTAGACCGGTGGGAATCTGTCCTTTTGACAGACACACTTAACCAGCATCGCTACCTCAGCATTCTGCAGCGATACACCATCCCATCTGGTTTGAACTTAGTGGGACTACCATTTGTTGTTCAACAGAACAATGACCCAAAACACACCCCCAGGCTGTGTAAGGGCTATTTGACCAAGAAGGAGAGTGATGGAGTGCTGCATCAGATGACCTGGCCTCCACAATCACCCGACCTCAACCCAGTTGAGATGGTTCGGGATGAGTTGGAACGCAGAGTGAATGAAAAGCAGCCAATAAGTGCTCAGCATATGTGGGAACTCCTTCAAGACTGATGGAAATTAATTCCAGGTGAAGCTGGTTGAGAGAATGCCACGATTGTGTAAAGCTGTCCTCAAGGCAAATGGGTGGCTACTTTGAAGAATTTCAAATATAAAATATATTTAGACTTGTTTACACTTTTTTGGTTACTACATGATTCCATACATGTTATTTCATAGGTTTGATGTCTTCACTATTATTCTACAATGTAGAAAATAGTAAAAATAAGGAAAAACCCTTGAATGAGTAGGTGTGTCCAAACTTTTGACTGGGACTGTACATTATCATATATTCTTTCTGGGTATTTTGAGGAAGTGAAATAGGCTTCCGCTTCTACGGTGTCTCATGGGGGACAAATGTTGTTAACAAAATGCGGAATCAGACAGGAAACACACCTCCAAGACTGAAACCTTGTCTTTCTAATGAGCAACAAAAAACACACGTACCAATCGGCGTGTTCAGTTGCTCTTTCATGAAATCTTTAGTTTTTTGGGGGGAGATGTGGATTATTAGGGATGTGGATTTCAGATAGTTATTTTTGACCACAGGTGAGAGGAAATATAATTCCTGTTCATCATGTTAAAGTTTTACACTGCAAATGTACATTTTACTTCAATAGTTTTGCGCATGAGGAATTTTTATATAAAATGTATAATGTTACCTATTGTAACAGTGGTATCTATCTCAATAAGCCTCATTAAAGTTACAAACGTGTTCAACATTAACATGTGAAAACAATACAACAGAACAGAATAACCGGAAATATGTTTACTCTCACGGGTGGCCAAAAATAACTATCTGAAAGCCACACCCCTGCTAATCCACGCCTCCAGTCTTCTGATCTGACGCTCTGAGTCATACCTCAATAACCCTGCATAAATAACCCAGCATCAACAACCCAACCTTGCTCTTTTTAAAGAAAGTAACCCAGATAGAGTGGAATGGTGGACAACTGGACATGTAAACAAATGTTGCCCAAAGTAAAATATATCATGTCCATGTTGACACAATGCTAGTAGTTATTGCCACTATCTCATTGGATGGCGACGTCATTGGATAGGATTTAACCCCCAGGCATCAAGGTATCCAGTGTTGGTCTATTAATCATTCAGGTGGTTGGCTTCCTTCCTGTGGCTCTGAAGGGCACTATGAAGGGCTCTCCTCTCTTCTTGCATACCATCATGTCCTTAACTATATCCCTGCTTGGCACCGGACAATACAGTGTTGTCCTCTCGCTGTAACATTACCCTTTAGTAAAAGTGATAAATAGAACTGACGTAGTGTCCCAAATGGCACCCTATTCCCTAATGCCTCGGTCAAAAGTAGTGCACTATGTAGGGAATAGAGTGCCTTTTCGGAGGCAGCGATACAGATCTTAATTTGACCACCCTATTGCATTGTTAAACAGTGTATTTGATGTTTAAAAAGGCTTCTGAAGTATAATTTCCATTAGAAATGTCAGACTTGATTTTCCCTTACGGAGAATGTATCAACCCCTGCAAAAATGGCATTAATTATAATCCACATAATAATTCACATTTCCAGTTGCTGCATGATTATTTGTAGGAGGTAGCAAACTGGCTCAAATTAAGATTATACATCTGTATGGTAGAGTACCACACATCTCCTTGACTGTGAAATATGGACATTTCCATATGTGGTAAGGCAAATGACCTGCACTAAAGAATGCCAAACACCATGGTTCTAAATCTTATTATCAGACTATTTCTTGGTCACTCACAAATATTGTACATACATACATACATACATCCTTGTTCTTAGAAAGTGCCCAATAGATAATATATATATTTATAATGGTGGGAGGAGCTATAGGAAGACTAGCATAAATACATTTACCAGAGTGACGTACAGGAGCAATTAAGGTCAACTGCCTTGCTCAAGGGCACATTGACAGAATTTTCACCTCTGGGATTCGTGCCAGCAACATTTCAGTTAATGGACCAACGCTCTAACCACTAGGCTACCTGCCAGCTTAAATTGAATTGCGTCAAACAGATTTAACATAAGGAAACCACATGTTTAACTCCGTTCCATTAATTCCATTCCAGCTATTACAGTGAGCCCGTCCTCCTATATCTCCTCCTACCAAACTCCTCTGATTTGATTACAGGGTACTACTTGCTGTAAACCTGGTAGCATTCATGCTTAGTAGGGCATCTTTGTGTAGGGCATCTTTGCTTTCCTGGTTTGCTATACGATAAATGTACTTGCCTCTTGCTAATCTACACTACTAATGGATAGTACAACATTAGACATCACACTGTTTCGTGGAAAAAACAACTGAGTGGCCTGATTTTTGGGCTATGCTGTGTCTGTTATTCAGCCCTCTGTAATCACTGGGATATACTTTGCTCACATTATATATGAACAGAGAATGGATTCATTATACCAGGCAAAACAACATGTACTCACTACTTTTGGAAGTAATGGCTCAGTGTCATGCAGGAGACTTAGTCTGCATCCCAAATGGCACCCTATTCCCTACATAGTGCATTACTTTTGATTAGAGCCTATGGGGTTCTGGTCAAAAGAAGTGCCCTGTATAGGGAATAGGGTGCCATTTGAAACGGCCCACTGTTACCTGGCCAGTGCAATGCAAGAGACTCCTTTAAGCCCAGTTTAAGAGCTCTGTGTTCCTCCCAGTTCCTTTACGACTGGTGTAAGACATAACCTTGAAGGAACTTGACAGCCTGTTAAGTTTTCTGCTCCAATAAACTGAACAGCAAAACCTGTGTTGCTTACCTAGCTCCAGAGGTGTAAGAAACCTCACATAATACGTAACCTATTTATTGAATTTAGGACACATTAGCCTCGTGAAATTCGGTCTCTCAAGCCAGTGGAAATAGGCTTCTAACAACCAGTGGTACACATTCACAGTATTTTTTAGGATGGAAAATAATTGTATTTGCTAAAATGTTCTTCCTGTGTTTGCCAAGTATGCATTAGCTCCTTCAGATTACATAAGTTTGTGCGAAGTACTGTAGAGGGAATGATGTGGCTGGAGACAAGGCTGTGAATTCCAGGTTGTTATTGTAAAATAAAATGTGTTCTCAGTAACAACAGAGGGTAATATGCAAGTATGCATAAAGCTCATCATTTGTTCTCTCATCTGTTCGATAGGATTACATCATCATGTTGAAGTCTATCATTGCGTTTTTTCATGTCCAGGAGCAGATAGAAGAGTCACTGGGTGATTTATAATGCCTTTAGGCTGCTATGAAGCATAACCAATCTACTCCATTCCACCCTCAGTGTGTCCCCCAAATGGCACCCTATTCCCTATAAAGTGCACTACTTTAGGGCCCTGGTCAAGGGACAAAGACTGTTTTCATCAGGTTACATAGCTGCAGCACTGCAGTCTGTTTAATAAGAGTAACCTCTGCAGGCTGTACTTGTTATCTATCTATCTATCATCTGTCTGTCTATGTTTCATGGGTAGGCAGTTCCGGACAAAGTGTTTGTTCTCTCTGGTCATTTCCCCTTGGATGGCATTACATTTACACACAACACTTGTATCTACCCTGGTCTGACCCTGTAAAAACAAGGTAGTTGCAACAATGTTAACATTTTTGCTGTATGATCTATTTAATTCAGGGTCAAGCAGGGTCAAAATGAATTGAGAATTGGTCACATGGATGATGCTGGGGAGGCGAAGCAGGTACGGGAAGTCAAACATTTAATATAGAACAGACATGGAAAGAGACAGGAACAGCGTCAGCATACAAGAAAACAAAGACAAAAAACAATCAATACAGCAGCGGGGAACAGAGCAGGGAACTGACAAATATAGGGGAGGAAATAAACAGATGAGTGAGTCCAGGTGAGTCCAATATTGCTGATGTGCGTGACGAGGGAAGGCAGGTGTGCGTAATAGGTGGAAGGAGTGCGTGATGCAGGGCAGCCTGGCGCTCTCAAGCGCCAGGGAGGGAAGAGCGGGAGCAGACGTGATAGAATTAGAGAATGTTCACTCATCAAGCAGTAATAGAAACCTGCTGTCTTTTTGAGCAATAAAACCCAGATTAATTACCTTTGGGTCTTTACAAGCTTCCTCCCCTCTTAGCGTTATCAGACTAGATGGTATGCAGAACGTCCTCTCCCTTTACTATAAGAGATAGTAACCCTAAGGTCAGACAAAGGTTGTGTCCCAAATGACACCCTATTCCCTATTTAGTGCGCTACTTTTGACCAGAGCCCTATGCAGCGGGCCCTGGTCAAAAGTAGTACATTATATAGGGAATAGGGCTCCATTTTGGATGCTGAACCAGTTACCTCACAGGTCAGAGTGATCATTAGCTCAGCATCAGCCCCACTCAGAACATACCCAGGAGGATATAGAGACAGTAGACTTGAGGGATCCTTCCCACACTAGATGATAAATGGTTTCCACATCTCTGAGAAATCCTGACTTGTTCCAGGATAGACATGACTAACTCGTGTACTTACTGCTCACTATTTATTTGAAGCATGATTTACATGAGGCTTACAGCACAAATAAGCCTCATGCAACTCTTGCCCCACAAATAAATAAGTTCTTATTCAACAGGATGATCAAATTAAGATATGTATGACTGCATCCCAAATGACACCCTATTCCCTATATAGCGCACTACTTTTGACTGAGGCCTTGGTCAAAAGTTGTGACCTACAGAGGGAATATGAGTTGCTGGCTTTGTCTTGAAGAATGAATGGATGGCTCTAAAAGATAGAGGACAGTCAGTCAGGCACAAGTGCAGTTTTTCCTTTCACACACTAGCCTACTATCTAGTAAAACCTACAAAAAAGGCCAAATGTCCAGGCCAACGGTAGCCTAAATAGTTCCCTTCTGGCACCCTTTTCCCTATTTAGTGTACTACTTTATAGGGAATAGGGTGTCATTTGGGATGCACATAAAGACAGAAATCTTGAATCTGGGTCCATTGGTCTTTTGCTTGTGTAGTTAATTGCTTTAGGTGCCACTAAAGCAGCAGTTTTAGAGTGCTAGCCCGGTGAGAGAGAGGGCGGGCTGAATCCGGATTTCTTATTAGATTAATGGCTAACCTCCCTAACCACCTGACCTCCCCTCTCTCCCCCGCTACATTCAGAGAGCAAGTCAAGTTTTTCTTGGAAAGTGTACACTGGTACCTCAGTTCCTCACACTGCGCGGTCTGTCTCTCGGTGTGTTTCCTGACCAGGGATATCAAAGGCATGTGAGCTCGTGTCAACCAACTTCTCCTCTCCCTTTAGCCTCAATCCCCAGCTTGACATGTCAGATGTCACCCAACGTTCAAGATGGGTGCTAGTCAGAACAGAGGCCATTTAACCCCTGATGGTTAGGGTACTTTGTTGTTTCTGATGCTGTCAACGTTGTGTATGAAATCTCTATCTGTATGGGGCGGCAGGTAGCCTAGTGTTGGGCCAGTAACCAAAAGGTTGCTAGATTGAATCCCTGAGATGACAAGGTAAAAATCTGTTGTTCTGCCCCTGAACAAGGTTGTTAACCCACTGTTCCTAGGCCGTCCTTGTAAATAAGAATGTGTTCTTAACTGACTTGCCTAGTTAAATCAAGGGAAAAAAAGGAGCCTCTGGGGAATATGTATGACCGAAACATATTGTAGTAATGGGTGAAAGACACATAAAGAAGATAACCTCTTAAGTTAGCCACAGCACTGGTACTGCATTCATTCTAGACCAAACATGCTGTGATGTTTCGCTTTTGCTCTCCCTCTTCGTCTTCTTCTCGCTCTCTCTCTCCCTCATCTCTCTTCTTCTCTCTCCCTTGATGCAAACTCATCTTCCATATACTGCACTCACACACACAGCTTGGAAATCACAGCAGTGCTGTTACAATATCTTTGTTTTGGATTTTGGATGTTATATGAGGACAGTGTTACGTGATCTTTCTTTCCTGTCCTTTGAAGTAAAGCCATAGAGTCTACGCCTCCTTTAGTGCTGGGTTGGCTGACTCTTGCTGTCCATCCGTCTCCCAGTTTGCATAATAGGGGTGCTGCTGACAGCCAGGAAGTTCTTAATACCAACGGTCCAACCATCAACACTGCTTATGTAACTGTGGAGGGAGTTGGCACAGGGCCTTAATAGTTCCTGCAGCTCTTCCATCCATCCATCCATCCATCCAGACCCCAAATCAACATACACACACCTCCCTCTCCTCTCTCCTCTCAGTGGCTATGAATACAGATTCTCAGAGACACTGTATTTAATGATGAGATGGTCTTGTCTCCGCAATAACAATGGGAGTCATTGTCGCAAAGCGGAAAGGCAGGCGGTCTGCTTATTCATTCCAATAATCCCATAGAAATGCATTGAATAACGCTCTATTCCCACATGGACAGATTGTGACGGGAGTGGACCCTCTAGCTTCGCCTTTTCTCTGATATTCTCTAGCCAAACAAAGAGAGAGGAGACATTTAGCGACCCCAATTCATATTTTACACCCCTGCAGTGCAACAATACATTTGGGAGATGTGTAGACTTACTCTATTCAGGAAAGGAACTAAACCAGATCAAATCAAACTTTGTCAGCTGTGCCGAATACAACGTGTACACCTTAGCATGAAACGCTTACTCACAAGCCCTTAAACCAACAGTGCAGTTCAAGAAAACTGTAAGAAAATATTTACCAAATAAACTAAAGTAAAAAAAAACACTTGATTAGATCAATGTTACAATTTAATGCATTGCCATAGGCCATATAAATATGGCACAACATGATGTATTTGGTTATGTTGCATATCTTAAGGTGCAACATCTATGAGGTGTTTGTCTGTGTTTTGTCATTGAGTTCATACAGCAGTGAACAGCAGTGGAAAAACAAGATAAGACCTTGTATGATATCCACCCAAGTGGCATTCTCTGTCAGTGCTGTCATCTCTCTCTAGGATATAGCAGAGGCCCAACTATACTATAGTGTTCCAGACCAAGGTTTCTCACTACTAAGACAACATAGCATAGCTTACTGTTGGTTTCTCTTTACGTTCAGACCAAGTTAAGTGGCTAGTCTGTCACTTGTATTGTATCAGTGTTAAATCCAACCATGTTAAAGATGTGCTATTTACTGAATCTGGAAAGCATGTGATGACCCATCATGTTTAAGTGGATTTGACAACATAAATGGTCTTACTTTCACACAAGGCACATCAACCCATCGTACATAATTATCTGTAGTTTGTATACACGTGTTTATGCTTAAAATGTATCATTACATCACTGTGAAATTAGTCCATCACACAACAAACCTATCCCGTGATAGCATAAAATGATAGCAGAAAGTCAGCACAATTGATGTTTTCACTTTTACTTACTCATATTCTGGTATTCCTTATTATTCCTAACATTTTTTTCTATGTGAGTAGTAATAACATGAATACATTTAATTTATAATACATTTGTTGAAAAAAAATATATCCCAAATTTAATAGGTGTTCATTGGATACAGCTTTTGAATGAGTCAACATAATCAGTCCGTAATCAGACACACGTTACAGGACGCCTTTGGAAGCAAGCAGCACATTTTGTCAGGCTCTTGCAGGCTTTAGTTTAGGAAGACCTGAATAAGTCATTGGCTCTTCCAGGAAAAGTTGCGTCTGAATTTGCCTAAATGTATTCTCTGTATTATGTATTTTAATGTGTTGTGCTTGCCATGTGGTATAGTGAATGGGGTTTCAGGAGCTGCCAAGGCTTCCAAGTGGACAGTCTGTTAGCCATGAGGATAAATGCACATACACACTACAGTGGGCTGTTCTGTAGAGGGATCTTCAAGATAAACAGGCCAGTCAGGTTGTCAATCAACAGGAGATACACATGGTCCTCTGCTCTGGGGTTCAGATTAAACACACTTGTCCTAACATAGAGACACACATGTATGCACACACAAATGGAGGTGCATGTACACAGACTTCTGCAGCTGCAACTCAATGACAGTCTGTACCATGCAGTGGGTCTCATCGGTATAAAAACAAAGGCAGGGGAAACACCCAATCAGATCAGTGGGATCATTATTTAATGCTGTCATAGTTTACTCAGAATTGACCATCAAGGACACTGAAGCTGTCTCCCATCAATTACTGTAATCCTAACATACGAGTCATAGAATGTATCACCTGTAGTCGCCTCATACTCCTGTCACACCAATTCTCCACATAAATACATACAAAATCATTGGTCAAAAGTCCTAAATGGCCTGTGTTGAAAACAGAGGCACCATGTTGGAATCAATCTTCTAATTGAATTAGTGTTTGGCCATTGATGGACATTGGTTGGTGTGGGAATGGGAACAGCTTTTTTGGGGTTCCCCTTGCATGCCTCCCTCTCTGAGATAGTGTGCTCCCAGTGTTGATAGGGTGTGCATCCCAAATGGCACCCTTTCCTTATATAGTGCACTACTTTTGACCAGGGCCTTGTGCCGTGGTCGAAAGTAGTGCACTATAAAAGGGAATACGGTGCGATTTGGGAGGCAGACAGGGCCTGGTAACATGAGTGGCAGCCCCCTTCTCTAAAGGGGAGGAAGGAGTCGTGGTCAGTCAATTGTAAACATAAACATACCCTCAGTTTTTCCCAGAACAGCCTCAATGCAGGATTCATGGTTGTAGAAGTCTAGAGGTCTCTCTGGTGTTTTCCAAACAGCTATCCACCCACTGCAGCCTCCCGGCAGCACTACACTAGAGACTCAATCAAACCATTCATACACTTTTAAAATGAAGTGCTTTGTAACACTAAAACTAGTGGCAACTGAGCTGCCACCACCTTAAAGGAGACAAAACCTTAACTTTGCTGGAGTATTGAAACACGTGGTTGTCAGGGTATTAGAACAGATTTAAGATGTACTGAAACATTCATCCTGAGGTGTTCTGAAATATGACGTGGTGTAACACCACATAAGACCTGGAAAAGGTTGAAAACCCTATGGTGTTTAGAGTCCCGTATAGTGCAGAATTTAGGTCCCTCTTTTGGTATTGTTTCCTCTCCCTAAAGCTCCCAAAAACTAGGATTGTGTTTTGAATCCTGTCTAGCGCAGAATTAGTTAAATTTTTCTGCAGTTTCCAAATACTGTAAATGGGAGTCCCTCCCCTGAATGTATATTCCCTGCTCTTATATCATGTACTGGTAAACTCCTCATTGGTCATTCCAAAAGGTCAAAGTTTTATGCTCTAACAAAGCACACAAAAGTTGGCCCAGGACAATAATTAATGGGTAAAAAAAAGTATATCTTTTATTTGCTAATTATCAAATGAGAAAACATGAACAGGTCTTCCAGATGTTTATATTGATAAAGTAAGACAGTTCATAGATCTGTAAGGTTTTTCTCATGTTATTCCTCAAATTCAACTGATATGCCATTATATTTCACATCCATAAAAACAATACTTCAGGCAATGACTGCTAATGTTAGCAGTAGCACACATACAAAACTTGTGCAAAACATCAGCTAAGGGCTCAATCAAATCAAATTGCATTTGTCACATTCGCTGAATACAACAGGTGTAGCCCTTACAGTGAAATGATTCATGCGATCCACCATTCGTCCATTATGCTAATGTTTCTGACCTGAGTCTTTATATTCAGATGATGTTGAATGGTATGGAAGGTTGGGTCAGATGAATTGAATCACAATAGAGTTGAGCTAGATGATGATTGACAGTTCAGTTGGCATTAGTATTCATTGGCTTTAGTTAGGATCAGCCAGCCAGTGGATAGAATAAGTGATTAAGCAATGCAAATCTAGCAACATAATGACAATATTAATGTCAAAAGTGGAATGCAATAACATGTGTTGTGGTAGGCCAAAGCTAGAGCAGGCTAAAATGGCAGTGGCTATGTAGTGTAGCAGGTAGGGTATACATCAGAGCAGATACAACTCGTAAATCTAGTAGGCAAAAAAGCCAGCAGTATTAACTAAAAAGCAGGCCTTCATTTACATAAAACACAAGTGCACGAAAGGTGCAAACAATGACGTGTCAATTAACTTCATGAGGCATCAAGAAAGCTGATCAATGGAACAAAAGGACTGTTTTACTTGGACTATTAGCATTAGCAGCCAAAATGATACACAAAATAAATTTTCTTATTGAGTGGATTCATTTTTGGTTTCCTTCTTCAATGTGATAACATTGTGTACTCATGTATTCATTGACGCATACTTTCTTGGATTTTTGTTGACTAGTTCATCTGAGCATTTGGTGTGCTCTCACCTCTCTGAGTTTGTGAAGGACTTGCCTGTTTTTATACTTGACCATACAGTTTGCTAGAGGGCACACCTGCCACGAATCCTATCTCTCCACCTCCATGCCCCAGACTGGGGGGATTCTGAACAGTACGTCAGCACAATGTTTGAAGTTCACATTTTGCCTTCAATCATATAAACATTTGTCTTCTGATGTGTTAAGATCCTCCTATGGTGTGTGGTTGAATGGGTAAAATTCCAAATAATTTTGGCATTTTTCTGTCCCAACAGTCAGGGGTTCAATTTCTGCTTTTGCCTGTCCAACTTTAACTCCTTCTCTGTCTCTGTCTCCTCCTGTTTCTAATCTGTCTAAACAAAACACTGAAAAAATGTGTCAGGTAGCCTAGAGGTTAAGAGTGTTGGGGCAGTAACAGACAGGTTGCTGGTTTGAATCCCAGAGCTGACTAGGTGAAACATGTAACCTTGAGCAATGCACTTAACCTTAATTCCTCTGGATGAGAGCATCTGCTAAATGACTAAAAGGTTCACATCCACCTTCTCACATGAATACCAGTGATGAAGGCCCACTTTATAACTCATGCTACCTCTGCTATAACCTACAGAAACATTTTGATTGTAACATTATTTATAATCTCACAAAGTTTCCTGGCAGCTGTAGTCTATAATTACTGTCAAAGTCTGCTCTAAGAAAATTATTCAATTCCGTGTCTTCTTAAGAATATTTACTGAAAATTAAATGATTATTTATAATCAATCAATATTTATGCTATAAACAATTTGCAATTTAAAACCATTTGGTTATATGAGAGACACAGTCTGCTAAAACATTACTTTTGTGTTTTGTTGCTGCCTTTTACATGCACTGAAACATCAAGTGTTTTCAGAACGCTCTCTTAAAAACACAAATATTCAGAATGAAGAGCCACTTTGGGTGTTTCAGAGTACTTCCATTCTGTTTTGAAATCTGTTTTGAAATCTATCAAATCAAATCAAATCAAAATGTATTTATATAGCCCTTCGTACATCAGCTGATATCTCAATGTGCTGTACAGAAACCCAGCCTAAAATCCCAAACAGCAAGCAATGGAGGTGTAGAAGCACGGTGGCTAGGAAAAACTCCCTAGAAAGGCCAAAACCTAGGAAGAAACCTAGAGAGGAACCAGGCTATGTGGGGTGGCCAGTCCTCTTCTGGCTGTGCCGGGTGGAGATTATAACAGAACATGGCCAAGATGTTCAAATGTTCATAAATGACCAGCATGGTCGTATAATAATAAGGCAGAACAGTTGAAACTGGAGCAGCAGGACGGTCAGATGGACTGGGGACAGCAAGGAGTCATCATGTCAGGTAGTCCTGGGGCATGGTCCTAGGGCTCAGGTCCTCTGAGAGAAAGAAAGAGAGAAGGAGAGAATTAGAGAACGCACACTTAGATTCACACAGGACACCGAATAGGACAGGAGAAGTACTCCAGATATAACAAACTGACCCTAGCCCCCCGACACATAAACTACTGCAGCATAAATACTGGAGGCTGAGACAGGAGGGGTCAGGAGACACTGTGGACCCATCCGAGGACACCCCCGGACAGGGCCAAACAGGAAGGATATAACCCCACCCACTTTGCCAAAGCACAGCCCCCAAAGATCTCCGCCATGGCACAACCCAAGGGGGGGCGCCAACCCAGACAGGATGACCACATCAGTGAATCAACCCACTCAGGTGACGCACCCCTTCCAGGGATGGCATGAGAGAGCCCCAGTAAGCCAGTGACTCAGCCCCTGTAATAGGGTTAGAGGCAGAGAATCCCAGTGGAAAGAGGGGAACCGGCCAGGCAGAGACAGCAAGGGCGGTTCGTTGCTCCAGAGCCTTTCCGTTCACCTTCTCACTCCTGGGCCAGACTACACTCAATCATATGACCCACTGAAGAGATTAGTCTTTAGTAAAGACTTAAAGGTTGAGACCGAGTTTGCGTCTCTGACATGGGTAGGCAGACCGTTCCATAAAAATGGAGCTCTATAGGAGAAAGCCCTGCCTCCAGCTGTTTGCTTAGAAATTCTAGGGACAATTAGGAGGCCTGCGTCTTGTGACCGTAGCGTACGTGTAGGTATGTACGGCAGGACCAAATCAGAGACATAGGTAGGAGCAAGCCCATGTAATGCTTTGTAGGTTAGCAGTAAAACCTTGAAATCAGCCCTTGCTTTGACAGGAAGCCAGTGTAGAGAGGCTAGCACTGGAGTAATATGTGTATTACACATACTATTCAGTGTATCATAACACTTACATTGGGTTTACATTCAAACACCCTCCAGAAACACCAGATCTCAGCTTAGGTGAACTACTTTTCATGGTTTCAGAGTTTTTAGTCTTTCTATTTTAACAGTGCACCCCACTCTGCACACAAATGGCTTTATTCACCCACCTACCCACTGTGATTACACTGTGTTCGGTTCAATTTCTCACAACTTTTGGAAACCTCTTAAAATGTGTAGAAGTCACAGTTCAAGTTTCTATGGAAAAATATAATTATGTAACACTGGAATCTGGTTCAGCAAGATGAATGACTAACGGAGGTAAACATGTCAGTGGTTCTGTTTTTCTCTTCCTCCAGCTCTAAGACACACACATTTACATATTTTTCAACATAGCTTGATAAGCTTATAAATTCTGTATTGAGTCTTGATAATAAACTATAGTCACAAAGCCAGGCCTGATGGATGGAGTGTGTTGTGTGTGTTCCCTGCAGTATGCTCTGCCAATAGAATGGAAATCTGACTGTGTATGTAATCATTCTAGAATATATCTATTTTGTGCTCCGTGCAGACGCGTAAGCTGACCAAGGTGGAGCGGCAGAGGTTCAGCGAGGAGGTAGAGATGCTGAAGGGTCTGCAGCACCCAAACATTGTCCGCTTCTACGACTCCTGGAAGGACAACTCCAAGGGCCTCAAGTGCATCCTTTTGGTCACTGAGCTCATGACCTCCGGCACCCTCAAAACGTGAGCTTGCCCTTTCCGCCCCGACCTGGCCTCAATACTCGTTGTAGTAGAGGAGACTGTTGTGCCTGTTTTACCCTGTTTCCTCTACAATTTTTTCCTCACAAATTCCTAGCGTTTTAATATCTTCTATCTTTTATCATGATCATAGAATCTTCATAGAAAACAAGGATTGATCAAAATAGTTTTCATGCAGACTTAAAGATGGGTTCCTGATAGTCCTCTCTGGTCTGGCCTGTACTGTAGGTAAGGAAGGAGAACAGTTAGTATATGAGCCTCTTTAGGTGATGCATCCTAATATCCTGTGTTTACCTGCAGGTACCTGAAGAGGTTTAAGGAGATGAAGCTGAAGCTACTGCAGCGCTGGAGCCGTCAGATCCTGAAGGGGCTCCACTTCCTCCACACCCGCACCCCTCCCATCATCCACAGGGACCTCAAGTGTGACAACATCTTCATCACCGGCCCCACCGGCTCCGTCAAGATTGGAGATCTGGGCCTGGCCACACTCAAAAGAGCCTCCTTCGCTAAAAGTGTCATTGGTGAGCACAAGAGAGCCTAGAATTTTATTTAGTTCTATATGTAATTCCATGTTGGGGAGTGTTTAAGGTCAGCTGTTGTCACTATGGGGTTCACCCAACTGGGGTCATCACGTTTTAGGGATTCATTTAAAGTTTTAGTTGTTTCTAGATTATGACCATTGACGTTGAGTGCCCTTTCTAGATGCTCATTATTAGATCACTCTGCCACAGATTCCTACCCAATGATGCATGTCCAGTGTAATCAAATGTCCCCTACAGAAGATTTGTTTGTGTAAATCTGTTTGTCGGTGTGTGTGTATGTTTTCTTGTGATTGGTATTGTCTCTCTCCTTTCCTCCAGGTACCCCAGAGTTCATGGCTCCAGAGATGTATGAGGAGAAGTATGATGAGGCTGTGGATGTCTATGCCTTTGGGATGTGTATCCTGGAGATGGCCACATCAGAGTATCCCTACTCCGAGTGCCAGAACGCAGCACAGATCTACCGTAAAGTCACCAGCGTAAGTGGGAATATATGCAATTAGGCAGACCCATTTGTCCTAAGCGACTTAGAGTAAGAGGTGCATGTATACATTTTCGTATGGGTGGCCCCTGCAGGCTCAAAACTCAACACCCTGGTGGTGCAAATGCAAACGCCATGCTCTACCAACTGAGCCACACAGGACCATAGTCCCACACAGAGTCTCCTCTCTCCCTGCAGTGTTCTTCAATAGCGTAATTGTGCACACGTTTGCTTTCCTTCCCTTGCACAATGGAAGTGACAAAACAACCTTCTGGATGTTCTGCAGATGTAGGATCTTAATTTGGCCTGTATTGTCACATCAAAATAATAATTTTGAGTGTTTAGTCTATAATGTTGCTTGATCGGTGGTTAGGCTATTACCTGGTCAAAATGAGGTTACATGAAAAGTGGAATACTTTAGTATAACCGTGTGTTAGTGTAGGTTTTCAGTTAATTTATGTAAATCACAAAGCTCATCTGCAGCAACAAAATAGTGATCAAATTAAGATCCTACATCTGTAGATTTCTGGATGAAGTTTTGATGTTAGACTCCACTCCTCAGAAACAAAGTGGCCCCATGTGAAATTATAAAAGCACAATTTTTAAAATGTTTTTGTTAAAAATCCAATGCAGCCATTTTTATCTCAATATCAAATAATTTTTGGGTAACAATTAAGGACCTTGCTATGATTTTTTTCAATTAAAATGGTCCAAAAAAACTAAAGGAAAGAGCAATTTTTCAAGCAAGAATTTTGCTAGGACTGTCCATGAGTGGTCTAAGCAAACACAGTCTGCCAAAAATTTCCAGCTGACAGGCAAACACTGGAATACATTTCTGAGTGACAGAGTGAGGGTTTTGCATAGGCGCTTTGTTGCGTTTTTTTGTGGGACTGTAGAAAAATACCTGTAACATAAAATAGCGTTATTATATGGTTCCCATGCTTTTAAAATAACGGTTCTGTTCCGGAACAGTATAGATCACTTTCGTTCCCAGTTCTGATTCCGTTCCAAGAAAAATGTTGTTATTTTCCAGTTTTCGGTTCTGTTCCCTGAACTGGCGCAAACTCTGTGGCTACGTCTAAAATGACACCCTTTTCCCTATATGGGTCTGGTCAAAGGTAGTGCACTGTATAGGGAATAGGGTGCCATTTGGGTGCATACTACTCTCAAAACTTATTAAAGCAATCCAGAAGTAAGTAACTCGATGAAAGGCCAAGCTTCTCCCTGACCGAGGTGTTTACTACTCAGAGAGGGAGTCAGTAATGACAGGAACCTCTACATTGAGAGCTGTGTTCTTCGGCTTTGGGCTGGAGCATACAAGGTGGTGACACCACAGTGGGTTTGGGCAGGCGATGGTAGAATGATGTGTTTTGAAAATGACGTCTGCATTCTACACAAACAGCGCCTTTCTCTCTGTCTGTCTGTCTGTCTGTCTGTCTGTCTGTCTGTCTGTCTGTCTGTCTG
The DNA here is from genome assembly GCF_002021735.2 of Oncorhynchus kisutch. Taxonomy (NCBI): domain Eukaryota; kingdom Metazoa; phylum Chordata; class Actinopteri; order Salmoniformes; family Salmonidae; genus Oncorhynchus; species Oncorhynchus kisutch. The sequence continues at coordinate 25,484,124 of NC_034198.2, read as the reverse complement.
TCTGTCTGTCTGTCTGTCTGTCTGTCTGTCTGTCTGTCTGTCTGTCTGTCTGTCTGTCTGTCTGTCTGTCTGTCTCTGTCTGTCTGTCTGTCTGTCTGTCTGTCTCTCTCTCTCTCTCTCTCTCTCTCTCTCTCTCTCTCTCTTTCTTGAGACAGACAGCAGAGCAAACAGAGCCTTGTAGAGGTTGTAGAGTGGGTCTGAGAGAGTGTGTATGGGTCATAAGTGCAGGTTACTGTAGTCGTCTCTGATCGGTCGCCACTCGCCATCCATAAGGTCAATGTTCCATAAACAACTAAAAGGCCCTACTCAGGGGAGTCTGGGGCCTTTACCTGTCAGATTAACTCTGCTAGCCTGAACACGTTTTAAATATTATGTCACGTTTTAACACAATAAAATTTTAGATTCACAAGCAGAGTCATTTTGACCACTGTGGAAGTAAGCAGTGCATTCGAACAGAGTCAGATCAAAAGTGAATACTCAATTGGTTTGCTTGCTTGTATACTGTCTGTTCCTTTGTTAAATTGATAAGCCATAGAGATATTATAATTATAGTGGATGCCAAATGAAGGGCAGTGTACTTTGTGGTCCATTCTTGTAATCAAGTGTTTGTAAGAATTGAAGCGATTTAGAGAAAAGGGTCCTTTACAGCTCGATCCTCTGTCTCAGAATAAATAGGCTAACAAGGAAATTGCAGGCCTGTGTCTGCCCCTTCGCAAATCGCAAACATAACAAGTCAACATTGTTGCACAATTACAACATTGTATACCAGCTAACCAACCAACAACCTTTATTTACCCAACGGTTTTATTTTAATGTTGGAATAAACATGGGGTAACATTAGGACGGCTGTGATGTTAACCTTGGCTGTTTAAAACACGAGGGGATTTGCTCCATTCTCTTATCAGCGTTGTCTGAGGGAGATTGAAACAGTTGCAGACCCATAATGGACTGCTCACTGCGCTGCACTGATGAGAGACAGAGGTCTGCATTCTTTTTGTAGCCACACTGCCCTTTAAAAGGACAACACTAACACAGAAAAACAGACTCTCTGGTCTGTCCCATTTCCCTTCCCCTTGTCTCTGTCTCTCTCTCTCTCTCTCTCTCTCTCCTTCTCTCCCTCTCTCTCTCTCTCTCTCTTCTCTCTCTCTCTCTCTCTCTTTCTCTCTCTCTCTCTCTCTCTCTCTCTCTCTCTCTCTCTCTCTCTCTCTCTCTCTCTCTCTCTCTCTCTCTCTCCCCAATCACTGTTGTGAGTTCACTTATCATGAGGGAGGAATGTCTTGCATGTTTCTGTGAGGCAACATCTGAGAAAGCTATGCATTCTCCTATGTTACTCTTATGTCCCCTAGGTTACCATTGGTTACCATATGTTACCTTACATTTTAAACCAAGCAGATAAATAACCAATGTTAACCAGATTGCTTCTCCTCACAGGGGATGAAACCAGACAGTTTTTACAAAGTCAAGGTCCCAGAGCTCAAAGAGATCATCGAAGGATGTATCCGGATGGACAAAGATGAAAGGTATTGGGCTATTGGGCTTCTCATAATATCCTTACATTACATAAAACATATGAGACATTACACAAATGGTGAAATGAAATTCTGGTCCTTCTGCTAAGAAAACTATATATCAAATCCTTTGGTGTTCAATTAATGTGTCAAATGAAAAGGAATTGATTGAATTTAATAGTTGTATTATTCCTTTACCTCAGGTACACCATCCAGGACCTGCTGGAGCACACGTTCTTCCAGGAGAACAACGGCGTCCATGTTGAGTTGGCTGAGGAGGACGACATGGTGAAGTCAGGCCTGAAGCTGTGGCTCCGGATGGACGACACCAAGAAGCTGCACGGGAAGTACAAGGACAACAACGCCATTGAGTTCCTGTTTGAACTCTACAAGGATGTGCCAGAGGAGGTGGCGCAGGAGATGGTGAGCAGCTCACATTTCAAGTTGCAAGTTTATTTGCCATACTGCATGTAATACATACGTTGTACATCTTACTCAGAGTAGAGCTCTCAGCGGAGCATTGAAAACAGTAAAGGATAAAGCTAAGATTTATATACGGTAAGATTGGTATACTATATCCACTCCCTTTGGTACCACTCATGAGTTGATCTCTGTTTCAGTTATAGGCTGTGTGGGACAGCTCTATGACCTACCACTGTAGGCTGGGTACATTCCCACAACACTTGACCTTCGCAGTTACCTAACATCATGGTCTCTTTTACCTTTACTTCCCCTACATGAATGATTAAAGGGAGGGTTTACAGTTGTGGCTCTCACAAGAGAAGGACCAGTGGAAACAACTAAGGTGTAATACTATAGCTATTATGCAAGTAGGTAGTAGAATCAGCTTACATATTGTTGGAGCGTCGGTGTTGCACCAGGTGAAAACACAGCCATTCTTATATTTATAGACAAACAAAAAAGTTACACTCGCATATCCAGACACTGTATGTATAGATAGCAAACCATACAGTGGTGATAATGAGTACAGGATGAGTTGAAGAAGGAATATCCTGTATAGATTCTGATGATATTTATATTCTATTTGCCAGTGGTGGAAAAAGTACCCAATTGTCATACTTGAGTAAAAGTAACGACAACTTAATAGAAAAAGTGGAAGTCACCCAGGAAGATACTACTTGAGTAAAAGTCTAAAGGTATTTGGTTTAAAATGTACTTAAGTATCAAAAGTAGAAGTATAAATAATTTCAAATTCCTCATATTAAGCAAACCAGTCGACACCATTTTCAGACTTTTTTTATTGACTGATAGCCAGGGGCACGCTCCAACACAGACATATTTACAAACAAAGCATTTGTGTTTAGTGACTCCGCCAGATCAGAGGCAGTAGAGATGACCAGGGATGTTCTCTTGATAAGTGTGTGAATTTGACCATTTTCCTATCCTGCTAAGCAGTCAAAATGTAACGAGTACTTTTGGGTGTCAGGGGAAATGTATAGAGTAAAAAGTACATTATTTTCTTTAGGAGTACAGATACCCCCCAAAACTACTTAAATAGTACTTTAAAGTATTTTTTACTTAAGTACTTTACACCACTGCTATTTGCAACAGACCCCAACCAGCAAACACAAGGAATCTAATACAACATAGTTTATGATTCGATTACAATTGTGGACACACACTGACATATGCTTAGCCCATGAAGTGAAGTGGATCCGGCTGCAGACAGTCTGTCAAGGGCACAGGTCAGCGTTTAATCATCAGTGCTAGAAATGTGAGAGGAGAGCGTGGCTCAGGCAGATAGCGGAGGTCAGGGCTTCAATAATATAATGCCTGTCTCTCATACAGGACGCATTATGAAGCAGCGTCTCCTTGGGTGAGTCCCAAATGGCACCCTATTCTCTGTATAGTGCACAACTTTTTACCAGGACCCACACACTAGGGTGCTATTTGGGACATAGCATTTGTGTCCTCCAGCCCCTTTAGCAGAGGTCACTTTTAATGAGAAGGACCCGGCCTGGCCACCAGCCACAATTCCATACATGAAGCCTTTTCATCAAGATCCCATTTATTATCATCCAGAACTGGGTTTTCCTAACCTGGTCCTTGGGCCCCCCCTGGGTGCACGCTTTTTACCCTAGCACTACACAGCTAATTCAAATAACCATCTCATCCACAAGCTTGGATTATTTCATTCAGCTATGTAGTGCTAGGGCAAAAATCAGAACATGCATGGGGGGGTGGGGGTGGAAGGGGGGGTGGGGTGGGGGGGGGTTGGGAAACCCTGCTCCAGGACATATTATTTGACAAGGTGTTGAGCGAGGGTGAGAGAGGAGGGAGGCAAATGACCAACTTTCAGTACATCCCAAATGGTACCCTATTCCCTATATCAGGGGTTCAAACTCATTCCACGGAGGGCCGAGTTTTTGTTTTTTCCTTTCAATGAAGACCTAGACAATCACGTGAGGGGAGTTCCTTACTTATTAGTGACCTTAATTCATTACAAGGGTGGAGCGAAATCCCGCTGATACCGTGCCCTATATAGGAAATAGGGTGCCATTTGGGACGCAGTCCTTGTCTTCCCCGCCGGTCTGAGACTGGAACACTGTGTTCTGAGTGGGACAGGTTTGGATGTAACACCATCCTTTAAAGGTCCACTCTGTGATTTACAGCTGTATCTTTTACATTGATTCTTGAAGAATATCAAAGGGCCTCAGATCAGCCCCTCCATAAATAGACAGCGTCTGCTCAATACATATTGATTATCTACACAGCAAATGACAAGACTAGCGTCCTGTCCAGGGGGTGTACAGGTCTACTATTTTAATTTGATCACTGTTGTTGCAGAGGATTTTCCTGCACAGCAGGAAATGCAAACTTGTAGTGTATTCAAGCTTTAAAAAGGCTTCTAAAGTTTGTAATTTCCCCTTTAAATTGTCAGACTTTAACAAAAAAAGTTATCAACCCTGCAAGAATGTCAATTTATTATAATCCACATAATAATTCACATGTCCTGTTGCTGCAGGATTATTTTCCTGCTGTGAGAAACTGGTCAAATTAAGATAGCATACGTACAGTGGGAAGAACAAGTATTTGACACACTGACGATTTTGCAGGTTTTCCTACTTACAAAGCATGTAGGTCTGTCCTTTTTTTAATCATAGGTACACTTCAACTGTGAGAGATGGAATGTAAAACAAAAATCCAGAAAATCACATTGTATGATTTTTAAGTAATTAATTTGCATTTTATTGCATTACATAAGTATTTGATACATCAGAAAAGCAGAACTTAATATTTGGTACAGAAACCTTTGTTTGCAATTACAGAGATCATACGTTTCCTGTAGTTCTTGACCAGGTTTGCACACAGTGCAGCAGGGAATTTGGCCCACTCCTCCATACAGACCTTCTCCAGATCCTTCAGGTTTCAGGGGCAGTCGCTGGGCAATACGGACTTTCAGCTCCCTCCAAAGATTTTCTATTGGGTTCAGGTCTGGAGACAGGCTAGGCCACTCCAGGACCATGAGATGCTTCTTACGGAGCCACTCCTTAGTCCCTGTCTGTGTGTTTTGGGTCGTTGTCATGCTGGAAGACCCAGCCACGACCCATCTTCAATGCTCTTACTGAGGGAAGGAGGTTGTTGGCCAAGATCTCGCAAAACATGGCCCCATCCATCCTCCCCTCAATATGGTGCAGTCGTCCTGTCCCCTTTGCAGAAAAGCATCCCCAAAGAAGGATGATTCCACCTCCATTCTTCACGGTTGGGATGGTGTTCTTGGGGTTGTACTCAAATCAAATCAAATCAAATCAAATCAAATCCTTCTTCTTCCTCCAAACACGGCGAGTGGAGTTTAGACCAAAAAGCTCTATCTTTGTCTCATCAGACCACGTGACCTTCTCCCATTCCTCCTCTGGATCATCCAGATGGTCATTGGCAAACTTCAGGTGGGCCTGGACATGCGCTGGCTTGAGCAATCCATGACTGCGTAGTGTGTTACTAATGGTTTTCTTTGAGACTGTGGTCCCAGATCTCTTCAGGTCATCGACCAGGTCCTGCCGTGTAGTTCTGGGCTGATCCCTCACCTTCCTCATGATCATTGATGCCCCACGAGGTGAGATCTTGCATGGAGCCCCAGACCGAGGGTGATTGACCGTCATCTTGAACCTCTTCCATTTTCTAATAATTGCGCCAACAGTTGTTGCCTTCTCACCAGGCTGCTTGCCTATTGTCCTGTAGCCCATCCCAGCCTTGTGCAGGTCTACAATTTTATCCCTGATGTCCTTACATAGCTCTCTGGTCTTGGTCATTGTGGAGTGGTTGGAGTCTGAAACAGGAGGTAGGCTTCTTCCCTATGAGCTTTTCTAAATGTACATTTGAGTAAATCAAGTAGAAGGGTGGAGCAAAAACCCACCGACACACACTCGTGCCTTGCTCAAGGGCACATCAACAGATTTTTTACCTAGTCGGTCAGGTTTTCTAACCAGCGTCCTTTCAGTTATTGGCCCAATGCTCTTAACCACTAGGCCACTGGCCACCCACTGGCTCAGGCAAGGCATACACAGCTGTGATGAGCTTGTCATATTTTCATTTCATGTTGTGTGATATACAGATGTAGGACCTTAATTGGATCACCCTGTTGCAGAAAATGTAAAACGTGTGGTTTATTCAAAGTTTTAAAAGGCTTCTGAAGATTCTGAGATTTGATCAACGTAATCTGAAAAATGATCAACGTAATCCACATAATAATTCACATTTCCTGTTGCTGCAGGATTATTTACATGCTGTAGCAAATGGGCTCAAATTAAGATCCTATATATGTACAGTACAGAACAGCACGGTTAGCAAGTGCATCAGACCTCTATGAGTTATTCTTTTCACAGACAGTGCTGGATCATGGGCCGTGAAATGTTCCCTGTTTGTCACACTATTGTGCCCTGTCTATGATATGTCCCTTCCTTGTCTGTATCCCAGGTGGTGCTGGGCTTCGTGTGCGAGGCTGACTTCAAGCTGGTGGCCAAGGCCATCCGGAACCGTGTCAACGCCATCAAGCGCCAGCGGGAGAAACTGCGCCTCCTTGCAGAGAAGAAGAAGGAGGCCATTGAGGAGGAGCCTGAGCCTGCACTGCAGCCGCCCTCCCCGAAAATCAACAGGTCTCCATCAATGTTGGAGACTCCTCAGTGCCCCATCCTCATCCCCACCCCGACCCCCACACCTGCCCAGAGCCAGGTTCAGACCCCCCCGAACCCTCTGACCCACACTCTGTCCCCACTCAACAGCTATCTAAACTTGGGCATCAATGCCAGCTTCATCCCTGAACCAGAGGAACCAGAGGCAGACCAGCATCAGCACTTCCAGATCCACCACACCAGCTGCTCCTCAGCCAACTGTAAGACCACTTAACTTAACCTTCAGCTGATTTCGGCTGTGTCTGCGTCCCTAATGGCACCGTAGTCCCTATATAGTGCACTACTTTTGACCAGGGGCCATAGTAGTGGACTATATAGGGAATAGGGTGCCATTTGAGACACAGATTAGACTGTATCACATGTCATAGTCTCACTGGTCAACAAGGTCTATTGTCAACCTTGACACCGGGTGTGGAATTTTAGTAGCCCTCTGAGGTTATAAAAGCAATGTCCATTATGGCAGTTTTTGGCAGTATTTGTTGATTTCGTAACTGTTGTTGTGCTGAATGGCCCTGACTAGGCCCTGAGAGAATGAAATGTGAGCCTGAGGATAACTTAATTATTCAGTCCTAGATGGTCTTACCTCTCCAGTCAAGTGTGTGTGCGTGTGTGTGTGTGTGTGTGTGTGTGTGTGTGTGTGTGCGTGTGCACGTGCGTGCGTGTGATTATCCTCAAATGTTTTCTAGTGACCAGCAGGAAGACTATTAAAACTCTCTTTGACTGCAGGTCCCAAATAATTCAGGTTAATCTAGTTTAAATATTGGAGCTGCATTCTTCCACATTTGTCATTGTGTACTCACCATGGTGTTAATCAATAGTGAATCCTCTGAGTCCTCTCCGTGTGTGCACACTACTCAAAAATGCTGGGTTAAAAACAACCCAATTTGGGTTACTTGGTAAGCCAGCAGTGGGTAAATATTGGACAGAACATAGGCTGGGTTATTTTGACTCAGCCATTTGGGTTACTTGACTAACCCAACATGTTGGGTTGTTGGGATTGCCCAAACATGGGTTAATTTAACCATCAATTGGGTTTTTATATTCACTTTCATTCTGGGATGAATGTAATCCATAGGTTATTTTCAGGAGGCCTGGCCCATAAGTGGTGTGGCTTTCATGAAGTTATTTTTGGCCAGCCATGAGAGTATGAGTGTAAATGTAATTCCTGTTAATTATGTTAAGTTTGTACCCTGAACAAAAATATAAAACACAACATGCAACAATTTCAAAGATTTTACTGAGTTACAGTTCATATAAATAAATTAGGCTCTAATCTATGGATTTCACATGACTTGGTTCAGATACCTTAAAAATGGCAAGGGCGTGGACCAGAAAAACAGTCAGTATCTTGTGTGACCACCATTTGCCTCATGCATCACGACACATCTCCTTTGCATAGAGTTGATCAGGCTGTTGGTTGGGTTGTAACCTGTGGAATGTTGTCCCACTCCTCTTCAATGGCTGTGCGCAGTTGCTTGATATTGGCGGGAACTGGAATACGCTGTCGTGCACGTCGATCCAGAACATCCCAAACATGCTCAATAGGTGACATGTTTGGTGAGTATGCAGGCCATGGAAGAACTGGGACATTTTCATCTTCCAGGAATTGTGTACAGATTCTTGCGACATGGGGCTGTGCATTATAATGCTGAAGCATAAGGTGATGGCGGCAGATGAATGGCACGATAATGGGCCTCAGGATCTCGTCACACTATCTCTGTGCATTCAAATTGTCATTGATAAAATGCAATTGTGTTCATTGTCCATAGTTTATGCCTGCCCATACCATAACCCCACCGCCAACATGGGGCATTCTGTTCATAACTTTGATTTCAGCAAACCACTTGCCCACACGACTCCATACATGCTGTCTGCCATCTGCCAGGTACAGTTAAAACCGGGATTCATCTGTGAAGAGCAGCATGCCAGTCGCCATCATAGGTGAGCATTTGCCCACTGAAGACAGTTACGACGCCGAACTGCAGTCAGGTCAAGACCCTGGTGTGAATGACGAGCACGCAGATGAGCTTCCCTGAGACGGTTTCTGACAGTTTTTGCAGAAATTCTTCTGTTGTGGAAACCCATAGTTTCAACAGCTGTCCGGATGGCTGGTCTCAGACTCAGGTGAAGAAGCCGGATGTGAAGGTCCTGGGCTGGTTACACGTGGTCTGAGGTTGTGAGGCCGGTTGGACGTACTGCCAAATTCTCTAAATCGACATTGGAGGTGGCTTATTGTAGAGAAATTAACATTACATTCTCTGGTAACAGCTCTGGGGACATTCCTGCAGTCAGCATGCCAATTGCACGCTCCCTCAAAACTTGAGACATCTGTGGCATTGTGTTGTGAGACAAAACTGTACATTTTAAAGTTGCCTTTTATTGTCCCCAGCACAAGGTGCCCCTGTGTAATGAGCATGCTGTTTAATCAGCTTCCTGATATGCCACACCTGTCAGGTGGATGGATTATCTTGACAAAGAAGAAATGCTCACTAACAGGGATGACAACAAATTGGAGCACAAAATTTGAGAGAAATAAGCTTTTTGTGCATCTGGAACATTTCTGGGATCTTTTATTTCAGCTCATGAAACAAGGGACCAACATTTTACATATTGCATTTATATTTTTGTTCAATGTAAAATTTATGAAACATTAAACATTATTATGTATATATTGTAACAAAGTGGTAACTATCCCAACACTGGGATATGCATAGGCTTTTGTGGAACTCATGCACTTATGTAAGCCTCATTAACACTATAAAAGTGCCAGTTGTTCAACCTTAAAGGGGCAATCAGCAGTTGCTACATCCATTTTTGGACTTAAATAATGACATGTACGCATTGATTCTTGAAGAATTTAACTTAGAAATGCCTCATGAGCTTAGTTCAACAGTCGTACTCCATCAGAACCCAAAATGTAAGCTTGTTTTGCCACAATGTTTGTAAACAAAGTAAATGTAAACAAACACTGCTTAAAACTTTTGATATCATGGATGGTCAGTCCTTACATAAAGACTGACCATCCATGATATCAAAAGTTTTAACCAGAATTTGAGAGTTGTTCCATTTCTCCAGCCCCATCCCTCAGCGTTTTACCCACCATCAACAATCCAACCTTTCTGTTTTAAAAGAGAACAATCCAAATAAGTGACCCTATGCCTGCAACCCAGCAGTTGGGTCATCCAAATAACCCAGCATTTTTTAGAGTGTGTGTGCGTGCATGCGTCTGTATGTGTGTGTGTGTGTATGTGCGTGAATGCGTTCTTTCATGTGCGCGTGCGTGTGTGTGTGTCAGTGAGTAAAGGGGATGCGGCCGTGCCTGGTCAGTCACATGCTCATGTTTCATGTGTTTGTTGTAACAGCTGACTGTGAGACAGACGGCTATCTCAGCTCCTCTGGCCTCCAGGACCCCCTGGAGACAGCGGTCAGCCTCAAAGGGTCAACCCTCAATGGGACTGGGACTACCTCCCGCAATGGACACCCTCACCACCACCCCATCCCAGCCCTTCGCTTTCCCTCTGTGAGTGAATGGGACAAATAGTGAGCTAGTTATCCAAGTGTAAGAGTAGTAGAGAGGCGATGACTAGCAACTCTACCTCAACTGTCCCTGCTTATTTTTGAATTACCTTTATTCACTATGTTTCTGTGACTGTTGCCTTATGCTTAATTGTGCCCTCTCCTTTTCCCGTTTGTAGAGTATTGCAGTATTGGGTAATACGGAGCATGGACACTCTGGAGGACACCCTCCCAGCGGCTTCACCTCACCTGTGGACAGGTACTCCCCTCAGCCTCTTCCCTAGAATAAATACTTTGTTTATTTTTATGAGAAAGAGACATTCATCTCCTGCCATTCCCATCACCCCCAGACACACACACACGTACACACACGCACACACACATACACACACTCGCTGAGAGGCACAGAGTCAGTCAGTGCTGCGTTCCTTGATCTGTTTTTGGATGTGCTTCCAACAGCAGTGGAATAGACAAACAGACCCCCAGTTGCCAAGTTCCTACTGGACCCTCTAACCTCTAGGCTTCCTATGCCTCTGTACACATCTGTGTGTCCGAATAGCAGACTGATCTGGGGGAAACAACAGCCTCTCCCCAGTCTAGTGTTTGAAGCACAATGGACTTTGAGGTTTCTGTCTGTTTTACTTTAGTATCAGATGTTTCTGGCTAGGGGGTGTTTGTGTGTGCGTGCGTGCGTGTGTGTGTGTGTTGTCATCTGTTGCCCATTCTGTCTAAGGTATTTTGTGTTCCAAAACATCTTCAGCATGCACTACTTACGATTCTATACATATCAATTAGAAAGATGATACTTTGGGAAAGTGGGAAATACATTTTTACAGTTAGTCAGCAAAAACACTACTTAAAAACTGAAACCCAACACCAACACATAAAACCAAACAAGTATGTCATAAACAAGAAGAACGTAAACAAAAACATTTCCATTTCCCCATTACGTCCATCCTGAGTGGGTGAACAACCAGTTTTGCCCACCGTGAACTGAAGTTCCCCAAAAGTACTTCAGATTTTAGAGAATGGTTAGAACCTGCCAACCAGTAGAGTGTTTGTCTGTAAATCTTTGCTGAAGTAGTGGATGGAGGGAGGGATAAATCAGGGACCACGGCACTAAGCGACCCAGAGGACTGAATTTAAGCTTTTTAAAATGTACTGCATGTCCCAGGCTGTGCAACTTTTTCATAATATGAATACTACACTGCTGAACAGAATATGTGGATTTGTTGTTCCTTTACTATGACTGTGTACTTGTTTTCTATAGGAGATTTGTCCCAACTGCTGTAGGCCCATATTACAGCACACTGATGTTTAATATATCCTCACATTGGGCTTTATTTGGCATATATATTTGGCAGGTATAACAGTCTAAAACTTGACAGGTGTTTTTTTCTATTTCCTCCTAATAGCATAGCATGTATTAACTCATAAATGTTACGGCGGTTATGACACAAATTCACTAACACACCAATCATCTTCACAGCTACGCCTCTGACATGATCTCGGGTTTGAGTGACGTCTATGAGGGCCTATCAGAGAGGAGCGGCAAGACTGCTGCCAGGCGCACGGCTGGCAAGCTGTTCCGGAGAAGGGCCCGTTCAAGACTGCGCATCACTGGGGTAAAAAAAAAAAATCAATTAATCAATCAAGACTATTCTATACAAGTGATTGTCAAGTCTAATTGTCAAGTCCACAGGTAGGGCCCATCCCAAATGGCACCCTATTCCCTATATAGTGGAGGAATAGGGTACCAATAGGGTGTCATTTAGATATGCATACTTTGCAGTGTTTCCCCTATAATAATTTAGCAGCGGCACCCAATAAATTGTCACCACCACTCAAAATAATATGATTAAATGTAATTATTTTTGGGGGATATTCTGCCGAGACACGCTTTTAAGCATTTTATGCATTTATTTTTCAATGATTCAGCCTATTTATTCAAAGCCCCTATGCTGCATCAGTTGGGCTACAGGTAGTAATGCTTTTAAAGGGAAAATTATATTTCAGATGGTGTCAATATAATTCCATTTTCATTCATTTTGGGGTAGAATGTCCTTTAAAAAGTAACCAGAAGTGACATTATCACAGTCGTTATACAAAAAAAAGTGTGGTTATTCAGTTTATGTTATCATCTTAGAGGTTATGCTGTTAGTACAGTATGCTCTTCCTCCACCTGCCATGTCTCTTGTGACCAGAACACCTGGGGAAGCAGAAACAAACATTTACATTTTAGTCATTTAACAGACACTCTTATCCATAAATTTTTGTACTGGTCCCCTGTGAGAATCAAACCCACAACCCTGGTGATGCAAGCAGTAGGTACAATTATATGCATACGCACGCGCACACGCGCACACACACACACACACACACACACACACACACACACACACACACACACACACACTGAGAGTGCTTTATCTTTGTTCTACTGCTACCCCAGTGTCTATATTCTAGGTAACATAAACAAACTAACACTGGTGAATGGTGTCTCTATGTGCAGCTCTCTGACAAAGACGACCGGGTGGTGGAGTGTCAGCTGCAGACTCACAATGACAAGATGGTTACCTTCAAGTTCGACCTGGACGGAGACAACCCAGAGGACATTGCAGCTGTCATGGTTTGTTGTCACCTCTAGGGTGTGAATAGCCTTAGGTCATTTAGGGATTTATTTAATGACAGCCATACTATTATCTCCGTGTTAAAGACTCATTATGCTGAAGGAAGAGCCTATAAACGCAGGAGAAATGAAGCACTATCAGCTTATCTTATTGATACTCCTATCTACTTCTATCTCACACAGCAGCACAGACTCTACGTCCCACTTCCAGTTAAAACACTCTTGTGTTTCTGTGTCATATAGATTTATCTTGGTTAGGGGGTTGTGAGGCAAGAAGATAAGCAGTTTACACACGTGCCATTTTAGTTTACATGTGTGTGTCTCATTTTATTTTGATTACGAACTTGGGGAGGTTCTGGCGTAGAGATACACAAAGTACGTAGGCATGATGAGGTAGTGGTATTTTCAGCTTCTGTTGGTGGTAGATTCCAGAACTTTGTGTTCACTGAGTGTTCTGTTTATTCCGATTCTGAATGAAACACAGTGAGCTTTTGTTTAGGCCAGTCTTGGCACAGAGCTGGTCAGGTCTCATAAATGCCCCTATTAGTGCAGCACACCAGCACTATACGAGCTGAATTAAGACATACTGACAGGAGAGCCAGCCCATTCACCACACCCCACCACCCAACCCACAATTCACAGAATCTGCACAACATAGACTCAGACTGCTTCAACAAATTAGCATACTATGAAGGTTGGACAAGAAGCCACTTATGACTCAATACACAATAACTGAAGATGGAAGGACAGATGGATGGACGGAAGGATGGACAAAGAGACAGACAGGCATGCAGACAGGCAGGCAGGCAGGCAGACAAACAGACATATGTTATCAATGTGTTATTATTAGGTTATTAATGTTATAAAAATGTTGTTATTCATATGTTATTAATGTGTTAATTGCGTCTGTATTTTCCAGGTTCACAATGAGTTCATCCTGCCAGCGGAGAAGGAGGGGTTTATCCAACGCATAGGTGACATCATCAAGAGGGCAGAGGCTCTGATGAAGGAGCATAAGGTCCACGTGGGTGGCGGCCACGGAGCACCACGCCACCACAACGCGGTCAACTCACTATCCGCGTCCCAGGTAAGTACCACTACTAGTACCAGTACCAATACCAGCAATAGTACCAGTACCAATACCAGCTCTGGGTTCCCACATCATCAAAACCATTTCACTGACTTTCAAATGTTCACAGACTCTGTGTCATCATGGTATGTACTACTAGCTATGTGATTATATATTGAGGAGGAATGTTATGTGAATTGGGTGTGAATCCAATTGTGGAGGATCTTTTCATTTCCTTTTGCGGTCAATGCATAGGGAGCTATAGGGAGCTATAGGGAGCTATATGGAGCTATATGGAGCTTTAAGGAGCTATAGTGAGCTATAGGGCGCTATAGGGAGCTTTAGGGAGAGATATGGAGCATTAGCGAGCTATAGGGAGCTTTAAGGAGATTTATGGAGCTATAGGGAGCTCTAAGGAGCTATAGGGAGCTATGGTGATAAATATGGAGCATTTGGGATCATTAGGGAGCTATAGGTAGCTATTTGGAGCTTTAGGGAACTATGGGGAGCTTAGCAGAGCTATGGGGAGCTATGGGGAGATTTGGGGAGCTATATGGAGCTTTAGGGAGCTGTAGGGAACTATATGGAGCTTTGGGGAGCTATGGGGAACTATGGGGGGCTTTAGGGAGTTATAGGGAGCTATAGAGAGCTATAGGGAGCTTTAGGGAGCTATAAGGAGCTTTAGGGAGATTTAGGGAGCTTTAGGGAGCTTTATGGGGCTATAGGGTGCTATAGGGAGTTATAGGGAGATTTATGGAGCTATAGGGAGCTATAGTGAGTTATAGGGAGCTTTATGGAGCTATAGGGAGTTATGGAGCTATAGGGAGCTATAAGGGGCTATAGGGAGTTATAGGGAGCTATGTGGAGCTATAGAGAGCTTTATGGAGCTATATAGAGCTATAGGGAGCTATAGGGGGCTATAGGGAGCTACAGGGATTTACATGGAGCTTTATGGAGCTATAGGGAGCTATAGGGAGCTATAGTGAGCTTTATGGAGCTATAGTGAGCTATGGGGAGCTTTATGGAGCTATAGGGAGCTATATGGAGCTATAGGGAGTTATGGAGAGCTATAGGGAGCTTTAGGGAGCTTTTGGGAGATTTAGGGAGATTTAGGGAGCTTTATGGGGCTATAGGGAGTTATATGGAGATTGATGGAGCTATAGGGAGCTATAGTGAGCTATAGGGAGTTATAGGGAGCTTTATGGAGCTATAGCGAGTTATGGAGCTATAGGGAGCTATAAGGGGCTATAGGGAGTTATAGGGAGCTTTGTGGAGCTATAGGGAGCTGTATGGAGCTATAGGGAGCTATAGGGGGCTATAGGGAGCTATAGGGATTTATATGGAGCTTTAGGGAGCTATATGGAGCTATAGGGAGCTATATGGAGCTATAGAGAGCTATATGGAGCTATAGGGAGTTATGGAGCTATAGGGAGCTATAGGGTGCTATAGGGAGTTATGGAGCTGTAGGGAGCTATAGGGAGTTATGGAGCTATAGGGAGCTATATGGAGCTTTATGGAGCTATAGGGAGCTATAGTGAGCTATAGGGAGTTATGGAGCTATAGGGAGCTATAGGGAGCTATAGGGAGTTATGGAGCTATAGGGAGCTATAGGGAGCTATATGGAGCTATAGGGAGCTATAGTGAGCTATAGGGAGCTATAGGGAGCTATAGGGAGCTATAGGGAGCTATAGGGAGCTATAGTGAGCTATAGGGAGTTATGGAGCTATAGGGAGCTATAGGGAGCTATATGGAGCTTTATGGAGCTATAGGGAGCTATAGTGAGCTATAGGGAGTTATGGAGCTATAGGGAGCTATAGGGTGCTATAGGGAGTTATGGAGCTGTAGGGAGCTATAGGGAGTTATGGAGCTATAGGGAGCTATATGGAGCTATATGGAGCTTTATGGAGCTATAGGGAGCTATAGTGAGCTATAGGGAGTTATGGAGCTATAGGGAGCTATAGGGTGCTATAGGGAGTTATGGAGCTGTAGGGAGCTATAGGGAGTTATGGAGCTATAGGGAGCTATATGGAGCTATATGGAGCTTTATGGAGCTATAGGGAGTTATGGAGCTATAGGGAGCTATAGAGAGTTATGGGGCTATAGGGAGCTATAGAGAGTTATGGAGCTATGGGGAGCTTTATTGAGCTATAGGGAGCTTTATGGAGTTATGGAGCTATATGGAGCTATAGGGAGCTATAGGGAGCTATAGGGAGTTATGGAGCTATATGGAGCTATAGGGAGCTATAGGGAGCTATAGGGAGTTATGGAGCTATATGGAGCTATAGGGAGCTATAGAGAGTTATGGAGCTATAGGGAGCTATAGAGAGTTATGGAGCTATAGGGAGCTATAGGGTGCTATGGGGAGCTTTATTGAGCTATAGGGAGCTTTATGGAGTTATATGGAGCTTTATGGAGTTATAGGGATCTATAGTGAGCTAAGGCTATGTAATAAAGTCATACAGTGAGGGGGCATTTGTATGGTATACATTACATTAGTTTAAATACAATGCCCCCAGCTGTGCTTATCCTGGGCAGGTAATAAATATAGTAGAAGAGTGTGTTTAGTAGGGGCCTAGTGGGGAAAATGCAGAGGAGACAGATGTGGGTTAAGGAGTAATGGAGAAGGTGTGCTCAGAAGAAAAGCAACTAGAGTAATACTGTAATCAGGACATGGTGGTACTAAAAAGCTCTTAAACCCCCTTATAAATCCTATGACGTCATTAGTGGAAGTGCACCACCATGCCTAGGGTGTGTACACTAAATCAAATCACATTTTATTTGTCACATGCTTCGTAAACAACAGGTATAGACTAACAGTGAAATGCTTACTTACCAACAATGCAGAAAGAAAATTTTTAAAAGAATATAAAGTTAAAAACACAAGGAATAAAATACACAATGAGTAACGATAACTTGGCTATATACGCAGGGTACCAGTACTGAGTCGATATGCAGGGGTACGAGGTCATTGAGGTAGATATGTACATATAGGTAGGGGTAAAGTGAATACGTAACAGGATAGATAATAAGAAGTAGCAGCAGGGGATGTGATGAGTCAAAATAGTTAGTGCAATACAGATAATCCAGGTAGCTATTTGGTTAACTATTTAACTTGAACTATTTAGCAGTCTTATGGCTTGAGGGTAGAAGCTGTTCAGTGTCCTGTTGGTTCCGGACTTGGTGCAATGGTACTGCTTGCCGTGCGGTAGCACAGAGAACAGTCTATGACTTAGTCTATGACTAGAGTCCAGCTCTAGATAATATAACTAGACCATTATTTAGGTTCAGAGTGGTTTGCTGAGAAAGGGTGTATCGGCCCTGGTCAAAAGTAGTGCACTATAATGGGAATAGGGTGCCATTTGGGACGCACATGTACCTAGATAGGGGCAGCCAGGAGAGAAGAGTCTGGACTGCCAGGACATGTTCTTATCCTCAGAACACAACCAGCCTGCTGTGCTGAGCCTTCCAGTAAACGGATCTAGGAGAACAGTGAAGAACAATGTGTTGTTTCATGTGGGTCAGGAGGACCGGTAACTCCTCCTCCTCCTACACGCACACACACACACATACACACATACATACATACATACATACATACATACATACATACATACATACATACATACATGCATACATACACTACCCCCTAGGTAAATAATTACCTCAGGCTGTCCTGGAAATCTCTCCTTCCTGGCTCCGGACCAGGACTTGATTGAAAACAGGCTGCTAACCCGACCACATCTCTAACTAGGAACCCCTATGGCCTTATACGTTTCTGGGCTAATTGTGTCCCATGTAATCCCCGGGCCTCTTCCCCTTAAAAACATAGAAAATGAGTTCCGTCTGAGAGAATGTAACCACAACTCTGGAACTTGTCTGTCTCTGTCCTGATTGTGTACTAGGGTTATGGTTTAGGTTAGAGGCATATCTACATCTATTATTCTATTCTTAACAACATCTCAGAACAACTCAAGTTATTTGTATATAGAAAACTCCTCATGGAAGACAAGAACCGAAGTGTACCTCTGGACATTTATGTCTTTGCCTAGTTGTTACTACATGTTCGCGTGACCAGTCATTACACTGCAGTAATTCAAGGAAATAAAATAGAGCTGTGACTCTAGAGGGTTTGTTTCCTGTTTAGGAGGGTTTAGAGTTAGTTTTTCGTTCAGATTATGGTGGTAGAACACTAAATAGAAGTTAATGGTTGCCTTAATGAGTCCTTATTAAAATGAATCGTATCATTAAAATTACCCTGGCTAAATGCAACTGACTTCTCAACAACAAACCCCTTGGAAAGACCAATGATAAATGCAGTGTATGAAGTAATACTGTATCATTAATATAATAACGGTGTATATCTGTGTCCTCTATTCCAGCCCAATCTTCACAGTCACATTCTGGAGCGGACACACTCTTCCTACTCTCTACCTGGTAAAATGTCTAAACATTAATCTTCTGAACTTCCTTTTCTACTGCTTGGTCTTTGTTATATTTCTGGGCCTCACTTGGCCTATGTATGTTATATTGGGTTTGCATGGCAAATAGACCTGCGTGTGTCTGTCTCTATAAGTTTCCTTAATTTTGTTGCTGGTGAATATGTCCATTTCAATGACTGAGACTGACTGTGTCTGTCTGTTCTCTCAGACTTCAGCATGGCTGGCCCCAGTGTAGGGGTATGTGACTCTCCCTCAGGGCCCACTGGTGGAGGAGACTTCTTCAGCCCAGCAGACATGACTTCACCTGCAGGGAGACCTCTATTACGCTCCCAGTCTTTCCAAAACGCCCCAGGTACTGTATTGTAAGGACCCACCTCTCCTCCTCTTCCTCCTCCCCATGGTCCCATATGAAGAGGCATTGTTTACTCTTCACAGAGAGAAAACTGTTGTAGACTGAGGTTGCTTCACAAATGGCACCCTGTTACCTTCAAGGCACTACTACCAGAGCCTGGTCAAAAGTAGTGCACTATTATGGGAATAGGATGCCATTTGGGATGCAGACAGGGATTTGTTTGGAATTAGAACATCAATGGAGTGAGGAAGGACTTTTTTTTTACATTTGAAGAGTCTGAAATTGAAAACGTGTGTATTCATCACAAGTCTTTAGTTTAGTTGAGAACCCTACAGTGGAGACTAGCCAGAGATATTGATAACTCTTCAGGGACTTTTCAGGACGCCATAACATTCTTCATTCATTGATTTGACATTTAATTCAACAATGGCTCTACAGTTATGGACCAACACGACTCCCGACACTGAAGTAAACAAGCCACTAACATGTCAATGGGATGGAAATATACTGTAGGTTAGGCAACTATAAATGTGGCGGAGAGCCAAAAGGCATTGCGAAACCGGACTGTGCTGTGGCTGTGTCCAGCAGAGAATAGAGACAACTGGGGAGGGAGGGAGATATACTTCAGATGGCCACCAAGTATTTAGCTAGTGGGGGTGGAGGGGCAGTTGTATGTTCTTTAATTGAAGTCAAATGCTTCCTTCTCTTGCGGTGGGAGTTTTGGAGGAGACTTTCTTGAAAAGTGTGTGTGCTGGCAAACAGATGTTGCAGAGAATCATACTGTAGTACAAGTTAGGCCAGAAAAGCTTATGCTTCACAGTGAGAGCATTCACATCTCAAAAAGAGGCTAAAAGCGCTCTTCAAGTGAAGTAATTACCAAAGAGGCCCTAGGGCAAGGCCGGCGCCGCACCACTGAGGCACAGACCTGGGGTGTGAGGTGCAGGGATGGTTAGTCAGAGCCATGCAAATCTCCTGACAATACCAAGAAAGGAGTCTGAGGAGGGAGGGGTTTTATGACGGTGTTGGGCCCGGTTTGTGTTCTTCTCTGCCAAGATCAGGATGAGTCCCAAATGGCACTCTCTTCCCTAAATAGTGTATTACTTTGACCAGGGCAAATAGGGTGCCATTTGGGATGCATACATAACAGTGCATGCCCCTTCATACAACCAACCGCTCCGGCTATCAGGGCCTTTATGCAATGAAATCATCATCCGAGCTCTCTTAAACAGGGATTTTGTTAGACAAAACCCTACCATTGGAAACCATCTTTATACCGCACATGAGGAATTTATTTTCTAAATGTCTGATGTCACTTGGCAGTGGGGCGGAAGGAACGACAAGACAATCCAAAATCTGAGAGAGAGATGGAGCAATAATATAATTGACTCTTTTACAACCTAGGGGATTCTGCTAGTAAATGTCTCTCGAGACGTTGGCATAAGGGTTTGTGTGAGGACACTGTAAAGAACCCATTAAGGTTTTGTAAGGCGTTCCTTTTACATAAGTGGTGTTTCTGAGTTAGGTCATGTTATGTTGTTTTGTGTCTACCAATCAGTCACCACACATGAAGTTCCCTCTCAGGAAATAAAAGTTTTGAATGAAATAATAATAAATAACATGTATTGTTATGTTTTGTTTCTATGTTCCAGGTTCTCCTCACTACTACTACCACCACCCAGCCTCCATGTACTCCTCAGAGCCCCCCCAGCAGCAGCAACACCAGCAGTACTACCACATGCCCCCCTTCATGGGCCACACACACTTCCCCTTCCCCTACCCAGTGAACCCCGGTGCCCCCAAACCAGTGGGGTCCCATCCTTCCCTCACACGGGTCGCCAGCAACCCCACGTTCCCCTCCGTCCTCTCCCCAGCCCCAGGCTCCCCTGGCGGCCCCCACTCTGATGCTCCGAGCCCCTCTGAGTACAGCGGTGAGGGGAACCCCCTGACCCTCCCTCCTCACCCCCAGAACCCCAACATGTGGCCCTCCCACACACAGCCCCTCTTCTCCCTGGCCAACGTAATCTCCATGGCAATGAGCATGGCTCAATCCTTCATCCCTGCCAACAGCCTGGCTAACCAGGGGATGCCGTCTATAGCAGGCTTCCACCCCCAGCTAACCCACCCTCAGTCGGTCTACTCGTCCGTCTACTCCCCCCACTACCAGACTGCTCCAGTGGAGCTCCCTTACACCCAGGGTGGGACGCCTGGCCAAGGGCAGCAACACAGTGTCTACCAGGGCCCAGACACTCCACCACAGATGCAGAGGGATGGCTCAGTGTCTGTGTACTCTCAAAATGGACACCCCGGCTGGCAGCATAATCACATATCTCCCCCTATGATGGGCTACAACAGCCCACAGATGGTATCACAGCAAGCAGCATCCAGCCCTCTATGCCATTTACAGAATAGTTCCCAGGGGTCCTACATGGTTCCTCAGGACCAGTCTGATGTGTCCAGCTGTGCGTCAGGGTCTGATCTGTCCCCTTCGTCCCCAGACAGCCCGGAGAGCACAGTAAGCTACCAGCCAGTCCATACATGACTGTCTGACAGTGAGAAGTAATGCCATTCTGACAAGTATTGTCCCCCCTCCCACTTCTCTTTTCCCAAGTTATCATCGTTCAGCTCAACCACACCAATATCGAGACCTACGGTGCCTGAGATGAACGCCAGTGCTCCCAAGCCCAGACTATCCCCCAGTTACACAGGTAAGATTCACAGTGACTTTCCCCTCTCTACTTCTACACTAGCTGTATTCTGTATTGTACCGGCCCTTACCTAAGCTTACTGTTGATCTGTTGATGGTAGGAGATGGGTTGGGGAGGATGCTGGCATACCTTTGTTGCTTCTGTTAGCACACTAAACAAATGCAGAGTACACACTCCAGACACACACACACATACAAAAACACACACACTCCAGACATACACAGACACTCAACGAGGCCTATTTTATGTTGTATTTGGTCTAAATAAGGCCTGATGACTGTGTTAGGGCCAATTGGCTCTTCCTGTTGTTTTCAGTTCTGTTTTGTGTTTTATCCTGTCCACATCAGTGTTTGGTGACATTATCACCTATAAGCACTAGCAGTGCCTCGGGATCTGTTGCGTAACCACATGTCTGGATGGAATGTTCCATTGAATAAGGGACCAATAGGTAGGTGTGATAATACCCCCGCCTACCAGTATTGACCAGTTAGAACCCACTGGGTACAGACGTCAATTCAACGTCTGTTCCACATTGGTTGAACGTAATTTCATTGAAATTACGTGGAAACAACGTTGATTCAACCAGTGTGTAACCAGTGGGAAGCTTTGCCCAGCAGAAATGACCAATCAGAAGGCTTCCACGCTCGTTACAGGCCTCTCCTCCCACATCCTCCCCACCTGTCTGTGTTCACACCCCCACCCCAACCAGCTCCAGTACCCGAGCAACCCAACCCAGCCCATTTCGCTCAACAGACTGACAGAACAGGCTCTGTTTTTGAGAAATCCCAGGGCCACATTCAGCAGAAAATAATTGTTTTCCAACTGTGTAGAGTAGTTACCTAGTGCCAGACCTCTGCTAGCTCTTGCTTCCCACCCATTTATGGCACCATGAACACAACCAGATGTTGGCAGTAGATATGGCAGATGGATTGGTTTTTCTGACAGAAAGTTATGAAACTAAGGCCAGGATTCTATCCGATCCCTGGTAGATCCGCGTAACAGCACGCTTGACATTTAAAGTACATTTCAGATTGAGATGACATTATGCATTATGCACAGAATGTAAACACAAACTGCAGATTGTGAAAAATAATAATTATCACTGTGATGATATTAATCATAAACCTCCTCCACCACACAGATCCCCCGCCTGCTGCCGTCACAGTGGGTCGTTTCCAGGTCACCCCTAGCATGGAGATCCCTGTGCCTGCTGCACCAGATGGACAAGGCTCTAACCCCACCAGGCCCAAGTCAGTGGGCAGCTCCTCCCCAGACCCCACCAGGCCCAAGTCAGTGGGCAGCTCCACCCCAGGCCCCACCATGCCCAATTCAGTGGGCAAATCCACCCCAGGCCCCACCAGGCCCAAGTCATTGGGCAGCTCCACGACAGGCTCCACCAGGCCCAAGTCAGTGGGGAGCTCCACCCCAGGCCCCACCAGGCCCAAGTCAGTGGGCAGCTCCACCCCAGGCCCCACCAGGCCCAAGTCAGTGGGCAGCTCCACCCCAGGCCCCACAAGGCCCAAGTCAGTGGGCAGCTCTACCACCTCCGAGAGCAGCACAGAGGAGCAGGGGCGGGCAGAAACCAGCCTGAACACCTCCCTCACTCTCTCCCCCCCAGACCGACACCTCCCTGTGGAGGAGGACCGGGAGGTCCAGGTAGGGTGGGCCGGGACCAAAGAGCAGCAGCAGGAAGAGGAGGAGGAAGAAGAGGGGGAAGAAGATGATGAGGAGAAGAAAGAGCAGCAGATAGTAAGAAGGAGGAGTGTGTGTAGTCTCAGTCTGATGGGTACGTCTGCAGACAGCGGCCTGTCCGTCACGGTGGTGGATTCAGAGGGGCGTGGCCTGTGGGAGGGAGGTGCAGGGAGCCCTACCTACAACTCGGCCCTGCACCACTTCTGGCTGAGCTACAGCCGCAACTTCACGTACATGAGCAGTGACGACTCGGAGAGCGAGGACGAGGACATGCGGGAGGAGTTGCAGGTGATGAGGGAGAAGTGAGTGTTTCACCTTCAGCATCTCTCCAGTTATTTACCCATTTTCCTTCCAGATCGATTTAGGGTTTGAATCCAAGTTTGATTACTTTGAACTCAACTTGCATCTCAACTATTCCAAATCACTTAAACAAGTCCTCAGAGTTCTCACCTATCTGTTTCTCTGTCTCTCTTTCTCAAGACACTTGGTGCAGGTGCAGAGTCTCCAGGCCACCCAGAAGAGGGAAATTGAGGAGCTGTATGAGAGGATGGGGAAGGTTCCCCCTGCGGGGATTGTCTCACCTGCCGCCATGCTCTCCAGTCGCCAACGCCGTATCTCTAAGGAGAGGAGTTACCCCTCCACCTCCCGCAGAAACAGCCTGCAGCGCCTGGACATGCTCCCCCTCCAAGGTATCATCAGGAGGAACTCTCTGGGTGGCAGCAACAGCAGCAGCAGCTCTCTGGAGAAGCCCTCTAAAGGGGTGACCTTTGCTTCCGATGTCAGTAGAATGGTTAGAGTTCTCTCATTATGTCTTTATTTACTGTACACAGAGCATGGCCACGATTCAATTAGAGGTGCGTTATCGGTTGTGCAATGTGCTTGTCTACAACGCACCTCTGATTGAATCACGATCCATATCTTACATTTATATTGCTGTCTAAAATCTAAGTTTATCTGGAAATCATAATGTGCAATGCACGATGCTCTACAGATTTAATCATTGCATCTCCTTGTCTCCTCTCTCACCAGTAAGAATCTTCAGCCATGCTTGCTGTAGAATAAGCCGACTACCTCATCTAAAATGTGACTGAAATAATCATACCCATCCTGCTGGAGGAAAGAACTGACATCACCTCTAAACCCTTTATCTGGGCCCCCATTGGAGGAGACTAACCTAGATCCCCCAGAAACCAGGAAGCTCCTCTGCTGATCCAATAGTCACAGGGTTAATCATAGGTCACAGGTCCGTCAGAGGTCGCTGAGCCCTCTGCTATGAAGGGGCGACAGAACCTTTGTCATCCTCTGTCAGTCACCCCCAAGAGAAGCTTGCCAGATTCAACGGTTCAGTGCAACATACCCGTTCTAGGACGCCACCAGAGCAGTGTTTAAAGTGAGATGGTCAAAAGTTTCAAAACGTCCTCAGCTAATGCGTATAAAAGGCTCACAATAGTGCTAGCCCAAGTAGTGCACCATAATTCTTCATACTATGCAATGCTAGTGAGAAACGTGTGATCATTGTACATAGCGCCTTAATGATCAGCTGTAGTCCTGCCTTGTAGCCACAGAGCAGTAAGGGTTGTTCCAGCTACAATATTGGGATCATGGGATCGAGGCCGAGGCTATTGATCATTATTTTCCTGCTCATCTGACTGTCACACACATTTTTATTGCGAGCAGTGGAGTGAGATGAAGCTCAGTAACTCTCTCTGTGTTTCAGATGATTCACTCTCCTCTTTGCACATTTGACTGTCTGTTTGCAATCTGTTGATGCTGATTGTAGCTCGCTACTGCCCTCTAGAGTCGGACTACGGAAGTCCAGATATGTTGTTATAGTTTTAGTAACTCATGCCTGTTTTCCAATGTACAATAGTGATGCAACAATATTTCTGATGAATTCAACAGATTTATGAAGGACGACTGTTGTCAATGTGTAGAAAGATGTGAACATAGGTGTTAAAAGATGTTAGGCAGTACCTTATATACAATTATAGTGAGCATTTATCAATAAAATGCAACACTATGACAAGTAGCTTTCCGAACAACCATATACAGTACTATAGGTAGACCAACAACACTGAAATCCTTTAGGTGTCAGTCTTTCCAGAATATTTCAGAATTTCACGTGTTCATATGAAATATAAAAAGGTTATACAGTAAGAAGCTAGGCACAATACAGCTCTATAAATGACAAATAGCCAAGACTAAAACTACTTAAAAAAACAAAAAAACAAATCAAGTTAAATTATTGCCAAATCATCCACATCGATTAAAAAAAATAAGGCAATTTATGGTTGATGATTTTCAACTCTCCTGTCTTTTTAGCTGAGACTATATTTTCTCCCCAAATAATCAAACATAGGTCTAGACTACTGGTTCTCAGCATGATTGTAAATGTGTAAATATGAAATAATGCATTTGTAAATTACTTTTACAAATGAATCAAAGACATTTTGGCAAGCTACTTTTCTTGTGCAAACACATTGACAATGATAAACCTTGCTGCAATAAACCAGGCACCCTATGCACTTTAGTCAATTCTACTTTAGTAGTAACTCACACTTTTTGGTAAAGTAAGTAGCATATTTATATGCACAAGTGGGGAAGAGTACGACTACCCTAACAAATGAATTAAACTGTGAGCCCATATTAGTGATTGCCTTAAATACACATATGGAATTATATTGCAATGATACTCTTAAGATTCATATTTAAAGAAAGAAAAAGTGAATGCATGTATGATTGTTGGTTGATTGTATTGCTTTAACATACAACGCTGCTGTCCTGCCATGCTCAATCTGTGCCTTGTCCTTGCAATGTCTTATTTTATATTTTTACTCCGTAGCTTTGGTGGCTACAACATACTCTGTAACTCATATTTTGACATAAATACAGTTGAAATAATGAGTGTTCCTCTCAGCTGCCGTACTACTGTGGCAATATCAGTGTATGAAACATTACACTGACCTTGCTATAAGATGTCATTTATTGTTGTGAAAAAACAAATACAATATAACAAATGTAAAACTCAATCCTTTATCAACATAAATATATTTCAATATAAATGTGTTTCTTTGTCTCAGTTGAGCTGTTCTAATTCCACCTATTTCAAGGCCACTGTAGAATTAACATTACTGATATAGGTTGAATTAGTTTTATAGTTTGGGAGAAATCATTTGATGCTGATTTGAAGGGAATACAAATAATTTTACACAAGTGCCTACTCGTTGGGAAGAAAAGGAAGGAGAATAGGGTCATGTTCATTGGGGCACTTAACAGAAACCATTTAAATAAATGTTGCCATCCGCTTGGTGCCTAATGAACAAGACACAGGATCCTGAAATTATAAGGGGGTAATCGGGGGCAATAGATAATTCTTTCTACAGACAAGCATGTTTAATCACCATGAAGACGCTTAAGTCAGCAACACAACCACATAAAAGTCTATATACCAGAGCAAAACAGGGCCCGATGCTGCCTTGACAGTGGCTAGCAGTGGAATAAGATGTAGCACCAGCATTTGTCAGCATTAGTCCCTTCCAGTGCAAGTAGGCCTACAGGCGATAGGATCAGTGGCACACCACACAGTCGATCTGAGCTCAGTCCATCTGATCATTAAGTCAGTTGGCGCCTGTCTTTGCCCCCCCCATCCTCGCGACCTTGGCCTCCTCATCCAGCTCATCCATAATCTTCTCCTGTTTCACTGAGTAAAACGTGTAGCCATCTAGGAGGAGCAAAGTCAAGGCAAATGTGCTGACAGAGGCAAGGTGTGTGCTGGGTATGAAGCTATAGTCGAGCTTAGCTACATAAACACAAGGATGAACGTTTTCATCATCATCAACATACATTTATGGCAGACATGTTTTACACTCATCACCAGCTTTCACTGTAGCAACTTGTAATAAAGTGGCATGTTGAGAGAGCTACTTAGCTAACTGTAGTTAGATCCTTGCTTGGCTACTAGCTAACGTTACATTGTTATCCAATTAGCTAACTTGCTACAGTACATGGCTGTTATGCAAACACATGTCATGCGGTTCTTCACCACTACAGCGTGAATTTCATAACCTATCTACAATGACTTACAGCTTCAAGGACATACATGAATTATGTCTGGTTGACTTTAACTGCTAATAGTTATGGCAACATTACAATGGATCGCTATATCATGCAGTTTAGGGCAAATTAGCTCATGTTACGCAGTTCACCTTTAGTGACCGAGTTTGGCAAGGATACAAATACCCATTACAATGGCTCCGATAGCAAGTCCTGTTGCAATATTACGGCCCCTGAGTTGCTGCGATTTCTTCTTCCATTGCGCGAGCTCCACTTGTCTGATAAAGTAGAACTCGTCCCTGGTAAGATCCTCCTTGTTTGGATCTATCCTCTTTGCAAAAGGGACTTCGGGATCCACTGTCGGTTTCTGGTCAGCCATTTTTGCGACAGCCTGACCTGCTTGTGCAACACTATAATAGCTCCCCCAGACATTTCCGGGTTCGACGCGAAAGGTTCGGTTTTTTTTAATAGTGTGTCAACCGCCATCTCATGGCAAAATAAAGTGCTGCATTTTCAAAAATTAACTCCGCGGACAACGAAATCCGAAGTTTTTTTTTTATCTTGCCATTTTATTTCTGGCTAGCTAGTAATTTTAGCTATGGCGAAGAGATTTCTATTCTTGCCAAGCCAAAGCAAAAACCTAAAGTTTGGTGAAGCTTCTTTTGAGATTTTATCAGACTTTCTCATAAATCTCAATATCAGAAACAAAGATAAACTGAGCAATTTATCACGTTACAGTGGGGATTTTAAAGACAAAAGATTGCTAGGTAAGTTTTTAGCTCGCTGCTGGCTAACGGTTGTTCGTAACTTTTGTCAACTATCTCATTGTTCTGTCTGTGCAACGTTCCTTACAATAGGGTGACCAGACGTCCCCGTTTACCGGGGAAATGAAATATTTTACTTGGCAAGAAAGACCAGGCAGCAGAGCCTACGGGTTGACGTCTCAATCGCGTTGTGCTTGTTTAGGCCAACAGAGGGGGCTGCTCGCTTATAGTAGCTTCATTCACTCTTCTTCTTCAACTAACCACTTGCTCGCGATAGTTTTAGAGAAAACTGCTATGGAAAACTCGGCCAGAAGCTAGCAAGTGTCAAGTGAATCCACAACATCACCACAAACGTCTTTTCAAGCCAGGTACATTACAATCGTTTGAGATACTAGCTAGTGATGTTATAATATCACAATGTATTATATAGATAGATGATCTGACCTATAAGGTTTTAAATAGGTTATGCTAGCTAACGTTAGCTATATAGACTAAGTTAGCTAGCTAGGTTAAAACACGTCCACATGTAAACATGCAGTGGACAGGCTATTTTGAAAATATGATTATATTAAATGAATGCACAATTTATTCAGAGCATATTTTTGTAGATTACATTTTGAATGGTTTGGCATTATAATTAAGTAGTGTGAAAATATATTTAGAAATGTTCATGGATAGCATTAGCAGTGGAGAGGAAGGAGAGGAGGAAGACTGGATAGGAAGAAGAGTGAAGGAGACAGAGGAGGAAAGATAAAGATATGATTACGGAGCCTGCCAATTTATTATTCCAAACAATGTTTTTGAGATAAAATACAAACACGAGGCAAGCAATGGGAATCTGTTAAAATACTTTGGTTATCTAATAGTATGCTATTTATTAATACAGATGGGAGAGGAAGGAGAAGGAAACATGAAGGGAGTAAAAAGACTGAAGCAAGGAGAGTGTAGAAGAGTGAGGTGGAAAGGTGAAGAGAAGGAAAGGAAGACGTGAAGAAAAGAGGAGGAGAAAGATTGGAGGAGAATAAAAAGTTAAGAGACTAATTAAGACTGGCACAAGGAGAGTGAAGAAGAGCAGACAGAGGAGATACAATGACTCTTTCCAAGAAATGGGAATACACTTTTTTTATGATAAACATGATGAGAGAATTTCCATTTCATACGCTCAGGTCAAGACTATAGAATGGTTCACTGCATCCTCTCTTTCAATTGGCAGTCGGTGAAGAACGGCAGTGGTAGAACATCATCAGATGAAAAAGCATAAAGCCTCTCTGATTGCCCGTGTTGGTATGTCCTCTGTCACCACATTCTTCAAGAATATGGTTTAGCTGTGCAGGAGGGTGTCTTTGCAAACCACACTATGAGACACAATCATAGTTACAGATCTATGGACTGCACAGCACAACTGACACGGAAGCTTTATGAGCAAAAGTTTACATGTGCTAGGACAAAATGTGACGCCATAGTGAGTAACGTGTTAGTAACATGGGCAACTACTTTGGTAACACAGGACCTAGACCAGGTTGAATTTGTGTCCCTGTCCATTGATGCGTCCAATCATGGGAATGTAAAGCTGCTGCCAATAGTAGTCAGATATTGTAAGATATATGAAGGCAGCACATCTGTGGAAACAAAACTGCTTGATTTTGTTGAATTGAATGGAGAAACAGCAGAGGAAATTGCAGCTGAGGTCCTGGTGGTCATCCAAAAATGTAACTTAGAAAACATTCTCTGCCGACAACAAATACCAACTTTGGAGGACTGAATAGGCTGGGGAGGGTCAATGTCCATACCAAAGTTAAAAATGCTCTGCAGCGGGAGGTGATTGGCTTAGGTTTTCATTCATAACACGGCCAGAACAGCTTTGGATATGATGTTGAGTATCTGCTCATAAAGATCTTTGATATTTTCACTGTCAGAGTAGAAAGACTGAAGGGCTTTTGTGAGTTTGTTGGCCAGGAGTAACATAACATTTTAGGACCCAGCAATGTTCGCTGGATGTCCATGCTCCCTGCTCTAGAAAGAGTGCTGAAAATGTATGTGCCATTAAAATCCTTTTTTATTTCTGAAGACAAATGCCCTGTTGTCCTGCGAACAATGTTCGAAGATCCACTGACTGAACTTTGGCTGGCCTTTGTCCATGGAAACTTGACTGTATTCAGTGACACGATCAAGATGCTTGGAGGCCAGGACCACTGTGCTGTGGACTCCGCTGCAATTCTGAGAAACGTTCAGGCAAAATTGACTGCAAGACGTGATGAAAACTTCCAGTTTTGGTCAGAGGACTTTGAGAGAGCTAGAGGAAAATGGAGCCATGTCTAAAGGCAGCTTTCTCAAAACATCCCAATCATTCTTCACTATGGCTGTGAACTACTTGCAAGCATGGGGAAAGCACACAGATCATCTAAAAGATTTACATGGTCTCCTTTTAAAAAGGCAACCTCAGCGTGAAGAGATTCAGAAGGCATTTTATTTTATTTTTTTATTTTATTTCACCTTTATTTAACCAGGTAGGCTAGTTGAGAACAAGTTCTCATTTGCAACTGCGACCTGGCCAAGATAAAGCATAGCAGTGTGAGCATACAACAAAGAGTTACACATGGAGTAAACAATTAACAAGTCAATAACACAGTAGAAAACAAAGGGGGGGTCTATATACAATGTGTGCAAAAGGCATGAGGAGGTAGGCAAATAATTACAATTTTGCAGATTAACACTGGAGTGATAAATGATCAGATGGTCATGTACAGGTAGAGATATTAGTGTGCAGAAGAGCAGAAAAGTAAATAAATAAAAACAGTATGGGGATGAGGTAGGTGAAAAGGGTGGGCTATTTACCAATAGACTATGTACAGCTGCAGCGATCGGTTAGCTGCTCAGATAGCTGATGTTTGAAGTTGGTGAGGGAGATAAAAGTCTCCAACTTCAGCGATTTTTGCAATTCGTTCCAGTCACAGGCAGCAGAGTACTGGAACGAAAGGCGGCCAAATAAGGTGTTGGCTTTAGGGATGATCAGTGAGATACACCTGCTGGAGCGCGTGCTACGGATGGGTGTTGCCATCGTGACCAGTGAGCTGAGATAAGGCGGAGCTTTACCTAGCATAGACTTGTAGATGACCTGGAGCCAGTGGGTCTGGCGACGAATATGTAGCGAGGGCCAGCCGACTAGAGCATACAAGTCGCAGTGGTGGGTGGTATAAGGTGCTTTAGTGACAAAACGGATGGCACTGTGATAGACTGCATCCAGTTTGCTGAGTAGAGTGTTGGAAGCCATTTTGTAGATGACATCGCCGAAGTCGAGGATCGGTAGGATAGTCAGTTTTACTAGGGTAAGCTTGGCGGCGTGAGTGAAGGAGGCTTTGTTGCGGAATAGAAAGCCGACTCTTGATTTGATTTTCGATTGGAGATGTTTGATATGAGTCTGGAAGGAGAGTTTGCAGTCTAGCCAGACACCTAGGTACTTATAGACGTCCACATATTCTAGGTCGGAACCATCCAGGGTGGTGATGCTAGTCGGGCATGCAGGTGCAGGCAGCGACCGGTTGAAAAGCATGCATTTGGTTTTACTAGCGTTTAAGAGCAGTTGGAGGCCACGGAAGGAGTGTTGTATGGCATTGAAGCTTGTTTGGAGGTTAGATAGCACAGTGTCCAAAGACGGGCCGAAAGCATCAGCCACACGGCAGGAGAAATGCCCCAATGTGACCATCAATGAGGATGCATCATTGTGTGACGAAGTTACTGGCCTGTAAGAGTTCCTAAAGGGGGGATCGCTTGAATGGAAAACATCTGAGACACCACTTAGTCAGAGATTGAGCACGGTGGTTACCCACTTCAAATATAATGACATCCCACACACTAACCTGGCTAGATTTAGCGTCTGTTGTCATGTGCTTACCTGGAAGTA
The DNA here is from genome assembly GCF_002021735.2 of Oncorhynchus kisutch. NCBI lineage: Eukaryota > Metazoa > Chordata > Actinopteri > Salmoniformes > Salmonidae > Oncorhynchus > Oncorhynchus kisutch. Next base: position 25,452,346 of record NC_034198.2, on the reverse strand, counting down.
ATGCACCAGTCGAGAGAGTGTTCTCCCAAATGAATGATCTATGGACAGCAGCAAGAAATAGGTTCACTGTTCCTACCATCAAGGCCATGCTTATTGTGAAGACAAACTATTACCTCCCCTGCCAGGAGTTCATGGAGAAGCTGGCCAAAGACAGAGCAATCCTGAAGAAAATACATTCTTCTGAGAAATATACAGATTAGGTTGGTATAAGTATATTATGTAGTTACCAATCTCATCAGCATCTTATTTCTTTATTATGTTGTTAAGTATTTCATGTATACTATTGTCTGTTTTTTCAATTTTGTTCATGTTCTATTCTGCTCTTATTCTACCAGGCCACTGAATGGCTGTTCAGATTGGACAGTTCTTTCTTGTCTGTAGTGTTTCTGTAATATAGTTGTTTTCTCTATCACAGTGTGCCTGTTAGTCTAAATACATGAAACTGGAATTGTCCCCCTTTTTTAGTTCATAGATAATAACATTGGATATTTTTATTATTTATTGACCGCCGAACTGGAAATGTCCCCGGTTTTCATTTCAGAAATCTGGTCACCCTACCTTACAAGAACACGCCACCGGAAATGCGAATGGCGCCACGTTTGTTTAGGCTAAAGTTACGTAACATTACGTTATTTTGGCTTCACAGGTAACCCGTGACAGGTTGACCAAACCAATCTAATATCAAATATTTAAAAAACGAGGCCACTAGGGTCAAAATTAAAGTAAATATGAATTATCCATAACCACACGGACACTGCTATTATTTTGTTGATTTTCTGATCGACTGATAAACAACTGAATCACGTCGTAAACAGAAGAGATGATGAAAGTCGGATCTTTCATATTAGATTTGATTGGACTAAGTTATTCTGCGACACTGTAGCAAGTAGCATAACATTTTGGCTCCCGAGTGGCGCAGCAGTCTAAGGCACTACCTCTCAGTGACAGAGGTGTCACTACAGACCCTGGTTTGATCCTGGGCTGTATCACATCCGGCGGTGAATGGGAGTGCCATAGGGCGGTGCACAATTGGCCCAGCATTGTCCGGTTTGGCCGGCGTAGGCCGTCATTGTAAATACGAATTTGTTCTTAAACTCGCCTGCCAGGTTAAATAAAAAAATAAGCGTTGACAATAACATTACAAATATATTTATATAGCCCTTCTTACATCAGCTGATATCTCAAAGTGGCCAGTAGTCTTCTGGCTGTGCCGGGTGGAGATTATAACAGAACATGGCCAAGATGTTCAAATGTTCATAAATGACCAGCATGGTCAAATAATAATAATCACAGTAGTTGTCGAGGGTGCAACAAGTCAGCACCTCAGGAGGAAGTGTCAGTTGGCTTTTCATAGCCGATCATTCAAGAGTATCTCTACCGCTCCTGCTGTCTCTAGAGAGTTGACAACAGCAGGTCTGGGACAGGTTGCACGTCCGGTGAACAGGTCAAGGTTCCATAGCCGCAGGCAGAACAGTTGAAACTGGAGCAGCAGTACGGCCAGGTGGACTGGAGACAGCAAGGAGTCATCATGCCAGGTAGTCCTGAGGCATGGTCCTAGGGCTCAGGTCCTCTGAGAGAGAGAAAGAAAGAAAGAAAGAGAGAATTAGAGAGAGCATACTTGAAATTCACACAGGACACCGGATAAGACAGCAGAAGTACTTCAGATATAACAGACTGACCCTAGCCCCCCGACACAAACTACTGCAGCATAAATACTGGAGGCTGAGATGGGAGGGGTCAGGAGACACTGTGGCCCCATCCGATGAGACAGCACCTCAGGAGGACAGGGCCAAACAGGAAGGATATAACCCCACCCACTTTGCCAAAGCACAGCCCCCACACCACTAGAGGGATATCTTCAACCACCAACTTACCATCCTGAGACAAGGCCGAGTATAGCCCACAAAGATCTCCGCCACGGCACAACCCAAGGGGGGCACCAACCCAGACAGGAAGATCACGTCAGTGACTCAACCCACTCAAGTGACGCACCCCTCCCCTCCTAGGGACGGCATGGTAGAGCACCAGTAAGCCAGTGACCCAGCCCCTGTAATAGGGTTAGAGGCAGAGAATCCCAGTGGAGAGAGGGGAACCGGCCAGGCAGAGACAGCAAGAGCGGTTCGTTGCTCCAGAGCCTTTCCGTTCACCTTCACACTCCTGGGCCAGACTACACTCAATCATATGACCTACTGAAGAGATTAGTCTTCAGTAAAGACTTAAAGGTTGAGACCGAGTCTGCGTCTCTTACATGGGTAGGCAGACCATTCCATAAAAATGGAGCTCTATAGGAGAAAGCCCTGCCTCCAGCTGTTTGCTTAGAAATTCTAGGGACAATTAGGAGGCCTGCGTCTTGTGACCGTAGCGTACCTGTAGGTATGTATGGCAGGACCAAATCTGAAAGATAGGTAGGAGCAAGCCCATGTAATGCTTTGTAGGTTAGCAGTAAAACCTTGAAATCAGCCCTTGCCTTAACAGGAAGCCAGTGTAGGGAGGCTAGAACTGGAGTAATATGATCAAATGTTTTGGTTCTAGTCAGGATTCTAGCAGCCGTATTTAACACTAACTCAAGTTTATTTAGTGCTTTATTCGGGTAGCCGGAAAGTAGAGCATTGCAGTAGTCTAACCTCGAAGTAACAAAAGCATGGATGAATTTTTCAGCATCATTTTTGGACAGAAAGTTTATTTTTATGCAATGTTGCGTAGATGGAAAAAAGCTGTCCTTGAAACAGTCTTGATATGTTTGTCAAAAGAGAGATCGGGGTCCAGAGTAACGCCGAGGTCCTTCACAGTTTTATTTGAGACGACTGTACAACCATCAAGATTAATTGTCAGATTCAACAGAAGATCTCTTTGTTGGGACCTAGAACAAGCATCTCTGTTTTGTCCGAGTTTAAAAGTAGAAAGTTTGCAGCCATCCACTTCCTTATCTCTGAAACACAGGCTTCTAAGCGAGGGCAATTTTAGGGCTTCACCATGTTCCATTGAAATGTACAGCTGTGTGTCATCTGCATAGCAGTGAAAGTTTACATTATGTTTTCGAATGACATCCCCAAGAGGTAAAATGTATAGTGAAAACAATAGTGGTCCTAAAACGGAACCTTGAGGAACACCGAAATGTACAGTTGATTTGTCACAGGACAAACCATATACAGAGACAAACTGATATCTTTCCGACAGATAAGATCTAAACCAGGCCAGAACTTGTCCGTGTAGACCAATTTGGATTTCCAATCTCTCCAAAAGAATGTGGTGATCGATGGTATCAAAAGCAGCACTAAGGTCTAGGAGCACGAGGACAGATGCAGAGCCTCGGCCTGACGCCATTAAAATGTCATTTGCCTTTTAAAAGGATATTTACAAGCAATATCCACCCTGTACAATAAATATTGCTCACTATGCTATTTAGCTTAAAATTTGATAATTTTAACCTTTATTTAACTAAGCAAGTCAGTTAAGAACAAATTCTTATTTACAATGACAGCATATCACGGCCAAACCCGGACGACGCTGGGCCAATTGTGCACCCCCCTATGGTACTCCCAGTCACCACCGGATGCAATAGAGCCCAGGATCGAACCAGGGTCTGTAGTGACGCCTCTAGCACAAAGAAGTAGTGCCTTAGACATCTGCGCCACTCAGGAGCCCTATCCCAAGAATCAAACCCACTCTCCCTACATGTACATATTACTTCAGTTCCCTCAACTAACCGGTGCCCCTGCACATTGACTCTGTACCGGGACCCCCTGTATATAGCCACGCTATTGTTATTTTCCTGCTACAGTTTAATTAATTGTTACTTTTATTTTCATAATTTTTTTACTTATCTATTTGTTGGTTAAGGGCTTTTAAGTAAACATTTCACTGTAAGGTCTAGTCTACACCTGTTGTATTCGGCGCATGTGACAAATAAAATTTGATTTGACCCTGTCGTTGCAAGTGCCATGCTCGAAAGTTACCACAATAAACTGTCTAGCTAAAACATTTACAGACTTGAACCGTAGGACTAGGCCATGAAATCCAATCTGAATAGGCCTAAAACCTCTGGCTCTGTTTTCCACAGAATGCATTTTCCTTGTCACAGAAGAGTTAAGACTTGACCCCATGGTTGGATATCATGCTGTTGAATTACTTGAAAGGTAGGATTCATGATTTGAAAACGGAAACTATCAGTTATCTGTCAATGTGATTAAAAGTAAGACCAATTTAATGAGTATCTTCTGCTAACAGGTTCATGATAAAGCACCTGGAGGATCTGTTTTCAATACCACACACACCTGCAGGGGCAGCAGGTGCCCATAAAGGAAATTACGCGGACCTTGTTTATGAGAAACTGAGTGAGAAGTTCCATCTCATTCTCCTGTCTTGTGTGCAAATAGCAAGCAAACTGTCTTTGCACAGTGCTGTGAGTTTTGGGAAACTTTTTCATTATCATATGTAGTTGAGGTTGACCAATTTTATAATTTTTCAATGCCGATACCGATTATTGGAGGACCAAAAAAGCTGATACCTATTAATCTGGCAATTTTATATATATATATTTGTAATATTGACAATTACTGAATGAACAATGAACACTTTTATTTTAACTTAATATAATACATAAATAAAATCTATTTAGTCTCAAATAAATAATGAAACATGCTCAATTTGGTTTAAATAATGCAAAAATACAGTGTTGGAGAAGAAAGTAAAAGTGCAAACGCAGTAAAGTTTGAATGAATGCTTACAAGCCTGCTGCTGCCTACCACCACTCAGTCAGACTGCTCTATCAAATATCAAATCATAGACTTAATTATTATATAATAAACACATAAATATGAGTCTTTGGTCATTAATATGGTCAAATCCGGAAACTATCATTTTGAAAACAAATCGTTTATTCTTTCAGTGAAATTCACGGAACCGTTCCGTATTTTATCGAATGGGTGGCAACCCTAAGTCTAAATATTGCTGTTATATTGCACAACCTTCAATGTTATGTCATAATTATGTAAAATTCTGGCAAATTAGTTCGCAACAAGCCAGGTGGCCCAAACTGCAACGAACGCAAGAGACGTGACACAATTTCCCTAGTTAATATTGCCTGCTAACATGAATTTATTTTAACTAAATATGCAGGTTTAAAAATATATACTTCTGTGTATTAATTTTAAGAAAGACATTGATGTTTATGGTTAGGTACATTTGTGCAACGATTGTGCTTTTTTTGCGAATGCGTTATTGTTAAATCCTCCCCGTTTGGCGAAGTAGGCTGTGATTCGAGGATAAATTGACAGGCACCGCATTGATTATATGCAACGCAGGACAATGTAACGTAATCGGCCATAATCTGCATACAAAAATGGCAATTACCGATTGTTGTGAAAACTTGAAATCGGTCCTAATTAATCGGCCAACCTCTAATCTGTAGATCACCATTTATATCACCATTCATAATGTCAATAATACGTTTCTTACCTTTTACTTTACCAGGTGGTTGACAACAACACAGCAGCGCAGTTTCTTCACTCGATGGGCCACAGCATTTCCAAACAAACTATCATGGACATGGAGCTGATGATCTTGAAAGCACTTGACTTCAGGCTAAACACCCCCAACCCTCTGACTTATGTTGAGATACTCCTGGAGGTGCTTGGTAAGTATTTCACATTCTGTAGTCCTTATGATAACCATAAAAAGAGACATGACATTTTGCTGTAATGAGGTCTACATTACATGCTACATTCCTATTTAGGCCTGTAGAACCCATTGCCTACAGGCAATGACCAAAAGTGCCCTCTTTGGTCTCATGGGCAGAATGTTATTAATATCTTTAAAAAATATTATTTAAAAAAACCTTGATAAATCCAATGTTTCTATGTCAAACCGTTTTGTTATATTCCAGTCTTCTGTCTTCTGGGTAGGCCGTCATTGTAAATAAGAATTTGTTCTTAACTGACTTGCCTAGTTAAATAAAGGTTACACGAAGAAAAAAAATGTATATAAAGTGTAATATTGGGATGCAAACTCACAATTGAATACATTTCAACTCTATATCTGACATGGTACAGGTGTCTTCTTTAAAAAAAAAATCCCATAACCATGTGTGTGCGCGCGGTGTATACTTCTGTTTCAAAATAGATTTGTTTAAGACTACCAAGAATCACTCTGTGACCCTGATTTAGCCCACTGCTGTAAAATGTTTATACAGTAAAATGCCTCTGGAAAAGTTGTGTGAGGAGGTAGCAGGGCTGAGGGGGAGTTTGGAGTTTAGCCAGAGTGAAATTCTCACGCTCCAAGGAGAGAACAAGGCACTCACAGCCAAGGTAAAAATCCATGATTCCAACATGGATAGTTTTTTTCAGGGAAAACAGTGATGAAGGAGTCGCTACTAGACATTCAAAGTCGTAGCATGCGTGAAAATATTTTTTTTCTGGGGTTCCTGAGGATGTATCCGATAATCCAGAGGGCGCGATCAGAGAATTCATGCAATCTGCCTTGAAACTTCCTATACAGACTGTAAACAAGGTGGCTTTCCACCGAGTACACAGACTTGGAGCCCGGAGCGACAAGACCAAGGGTCCCCGACCGATCATCGCAAAATTTGAACTCTACCAACAAAAGGAGATTATCAAAGCAGGGGAAGGGAGCTTAAAGGGACCAAATTCGGTCTCAATGACCAATTTCCAAGGGAGATAAACAAACGTCGTAAGAGACTGTATCCGGTACAAAGGCAACAGAGGGAGAAGGGTAAGCGTGCCTTTCTCATTGTGGACATACTCTTTATAGATGGACAGCTATTCCGAGACAGCTCCATAACACCATGGCTGTACTAAATTCTACAGGGACTAAAGGTTCTGAAAAAAAGAAAGTATGGGAACTGTAAAAATATCTGAACACTATGAGGTGGATATGAACACACACATACTCAATTACATGCTCGCATACACATACGGACTTATACATACACACACACACCTGATCTTGCTCTCTCCTCTCACTCTCTTTCTCTCTTTTCTCTCACTCTCTATTGTCGAGAACTGTTTTAATATTTAATGTTTCTTGTTTGTGTATCTTTTTTATGTATTTGTCTACAAGTTTATATATGTTTACAACAAGCATGGGGAAAATATCAGGACAGCACGCATTATAGTCTTACTCTTATACAAACATCATGCACACTCACTAAATCACATCCAATATCATACACATCAACCTACTCAGATTTACTACACACATAATATCTTGTCTCAATTTTCTAACATCTGTGGCATTGGCTCACAGGCAAGGGAATAAAACAAATATTGCTAGAACCTATTTCTTGAATTCTAAATATCAGACATTTGAATGCTCTAATTTTGACTGTCATATCTCTGATGGCAGTGAAAAGTCACTAATTATGGTCAATTTAGACTGAGAATAGTATCTAGTTATGGTAAGGGGTGAAATAAGTATAGCCAGTTATAATTGTAACAGTTTAGCAGATTATAAAAAAAGAAGAGCAGTCTTTACGTGGCTAAAATAAAAGGAATATAATATATACTGTAAACAGGAAACTCACTCTACATCCTTAGATGAAGTTGCGTGGAAAAAGGAATGGGGTGGTGAAATAATTTTCTGTCATGGACAAAGGAACTCAAAAGGTGTGATGATATTAATTAACAAAAATGTTGATCTGAATGTGCAAATAGTCAGGAATGATTTTGCAAGGAAGGTGGATCTTTTTGAATATGAAAGTGGACGAAAAAGAGATTTGGCACATTAATCTATATGGTCCAAATCAGGATGATCCATACTTCTTCGAAAACATTTATACCAATTTATTGAACTTACAGGCAACAAATGATCAAATCATTATGGTAGGAGACTATAACAGTGTTAAGTACCTCAATGGACCGTAAAGGTAATCACTCTACAAACTATCATCACTGTGCCCTTAAGGAAATCACAAATATTATGGACACGTTAGAAATAGTGGATATTTGGAGACTAAAAAACCCTGACCTAGTGAGATATACATGGAGGAGACTTCATCAAGCTAGTTGTCTTGACTACTTTTTCTCTCTTGCATTAAAGGTTTAAAAAGTTTTAATAGGGGACTGCGATTGGATGCGATTGGATCATCATCTAATTGGCATTCACATATAGGTTTTCCACGTGGACGGAGATATTGGAATTTAATAAAAGTTTACTGGAGGACAACTTATTTTTAACTAAGACAAAATCATTTATAACTGAATTTTTCCAGTATAATATAGGTTCAGCAAATCCCCTTATTGTTTGGGATACCTTTTTAAATGTACCTTCAATGTCATTCAATTCAATATTTATCAATAATAAAAAAGCAGTTTCTGGCTAAAGAGATGAGATTAACAAGGGAAATCCATGAACTAATAGTACAGGTAGATAGCAATAAAAACGATACTACAGAGATACAAACTAAGTTAGACGAAAAACAGAAAGAACTTGAGAAACTTATTCAAGAACGATCTAATGTAATCTATTACAAAAATAAAGCAAACTGGATGGAATATGGAGAACAATTCACAAAATTCTTCCTGAATTGCCAATACTAACAATAATAATTTGCGGAAACTCGTTACTGAAGACGGAGTCATCTATGATTCTCCGAATGATATTTTAAGAGGAAGCTAATTATTTTAGGCAGATGCTCTCTTTTCCGTCCCATCTTCTTCAACTGAATGAAGATTATCACAGTAAGGAATTATTTCCAAATAATATAAAAAATGGAAAATTAACAAATGTACAGAAAGATCAGTGTGAAGGCCCAATTAAAGAGCAATAACGTTTAGAGGCTATTAAATCCTTTCAGTCTGGAAAACCCCCAGTGCTTGATTGCATACCGGTAGAGGTATATCAAGCCTTTTTTTAAATACTAAAAGCTCCATTGTTAGATTGTTTTAACTACTCCTAAAGAAATGGTAGTCTTGCAGGTACTCAGCAGAAAGGTCTGATTTCTCTATTATTAAAACAAGACCCAGATGGCAAATATAAAGACCCAGTCTTATCTAAAAAACTGGAGGCCCCTTACACTTCAATGTTGTGATGGAAAAATACTAGTGTAATGCATAGCATTCAGAATTAAAAAGGTTTTACCAGGTATTGTTCATCCTGATCAGACAGGTTTTTAACATGGATGATACATTGGAGATATAATATACGACAACTACTAGAAATAATAGAACATCATGAAACATCTAAGAAGCCAGGCCTGGTATTTATAGCAGATTTTGAAAAGGCATTTGATAAAGACTGGATTTTATTTATAAATGCCTGGATTTTTTCAAATTAGGTGATTCTCTTATAAAATGGGTAAAAATAATGTATAGCAATCCCAGGTGTAAAATAGTAAATAACGGCTACTTCTCAGAGAGTTTTGAAATGTCAAGAGGAGTTAAACAAGGGTATCCACGGTCACCATATCTATTCATTATGGCCATCGAAATGCTAGCTATTAAAATCAGATCCAATTACAACATTAGAGGATTATAAATCCAAGGCTTAAAAACAAAGGTGTCCATGTATCCCTGCAATGTATCATTGAAGATCTAGATAGCTTTTATGTACTCTCTGGATTAAACCAAATTATTATTAGTGTACAATATTATGTATTCGGATCTTTTAAAAATACAACTTTTACATTACCCTGCAGTTTTCCTACAGTTGAAGTCGGAAGTTTACATACCCTTGGTTGGAGTCATTAAAACGAGTTTTTCAACCACTCCACAAATTTCTTGTTAACAAAATATCGTTTTGGCAAGTTGGTTAGGACATCTACTTTGTGCATGACACAAGTAAATTTTCCAACAATTGTTTACAGACAGATCATTACACTTATAATTCACTGTATCACAATTCCAGTGGGTCAGAAGTTAACATACACTAAGTTGACTGTGCCTTTAAACAGCTTGGAAATTTCCAGAAAGTGATGTCATGGGTTTAGAAGCTTCTTATAGGCTAATTGACATAATTTGAGTCAATTTGAGGTGTACCTGTGGATGTATTTCAAGGCCTACATACAAACTCAGTGCCTCTTTGCTTGACATCATTGGAAAATAAAAAGAAATCAACCAAGTCTGGTTCATCCTTGGGTGCAATTTCCAAACGCCTGAAGGTACCACGTTCATCTGTATAAACAATAGTACGCAAGTATAAACACCATGGGACCACACAGCCGTCATCCCTCTCAGGAAGGAGACGCGTTCTGTCTCCTAGAGATGAACGTACTTTGGTGCGGAAAAACAACAGCAAAGGACCTTGTGAAGATGCTGGAGGAAACCGGTACAAAAGTATCTACAGTGCCTTGCGAAAGTATTCGGCCCCCTTGAACTTTGCGACCTTTTGCCACATTTCAGGCTTCAAACATAAAGATATAAAACTGTATTTTTTTGTGAAGAATCAACAACAAGTGAGACACAATCATGAAGTGGAACGACATTTATTGGATATTTCAAACTTTTTTAACAAATCAAAAACTGATTTGCCCCCTTAAGTTAATACTTTGTAGCGCCACCTTTTTCTGCGATTACAGCTGTAAGTCGCTTGGGGTATGTCTCTATCAGTTTTGCACATCGAGAGACTGATTTTTTTCCCATTCCTCCTTGCAAAACAGCTCGAGCTCAGTGAGGTTGGATGGAGAGCATTTGTGAACAGCAGTTTTCAGTTCTTTCCACAGATTCTCGATTGGATTTAGGTCTGGACTTTGACTTGGCCATTCTAACGCCTGGATATGTTTATTTTTGAACCATTCCATTGTAGATTTTGCTTTATGTTTTGGATCATTGTCTTGTTGGAAGACAAATCTCCGTCCCAGTCTCAGGTCTTTTGCAGACTCCATCAGGTTTTCTTCCAGAATGGTCCTGTATTTGGCTCCATCCATCTTCCCATAAATTTTAACCATCTTCCCTGTCCCTGCTGAAGAAAAGCAGGCCCAAACCATGATGCTGCCACCACCATGTTTGACAGTGGGGATGGTGTGTTCAGGGTGATGGGCTGTGTTGCTTTTACGCCAAACATAACGTTTTGCATTGTTGCCAAAAAGTTCAATTTTGGTTTCATCTGACCAGAGCACCTTCTTCCACATGTTTGGTGTGTCTCCCAGGTGGCTTGTGGAAAACTTTAAATGACACTTTTTATGGATATCTTTAAGAAATGGCTTTCTTCTTGCCACTCTTCCATAAAGGCCAGATTTGTGCAATATACGACTGATTGTTGTCCTATGGACAGAGTCTCCCACCTCAGCTGTAGATCTCTGCAGTTCATCCAGAGTGATCATGGGCCTCTTGGCTGCATCTCTGATCAGTCTTCTCCTTGTATGAGCTGAAAGTTTAGAGGGACGGCCAGGTCTTGGTAGATTTGCAGTGGTCTGATACTCCTTCCATTTCAATATTATCGCTTGCACAGTGCTCCTTGGGATGTTTAAAGCTTGGGAAATCTTTTTGTATCCAAAATCCGGCTTTAAACTTCTTCACAACAGTATCTCGGACCTGCCTGGTGTGTTCCTTGTTCTTCATGATGCTCTCTGCGCTTTTAACGGACCTCTGAGACTATCACAGTGCAGGTGCATTTATACGGAGACTTGATTACACACAGGTGGATTGTATTTATCATCATTAGTCATTTAGGTCAACATTGGATCATTCAGAGATCCTCACTGAACTTCTGGAGAGAGTTTGCTGCACTGAAAGTAAAGGGGTTGAATAATTTTGCACGCCCAATTTTTCAGTTTTTGATTTGTTAAAAAAGTTAAAATCCAATGAATGTCGTTCCACTTCATGATTGTGTCCCACTTGTTGTTGATTCTTCACAAAAAAATACAGTTTTATATCTTTATGTTTGAAGCCTGAAATGTGGCAAAAGGTCGCAAAGTTCAAGGGGGCCGAATACTTTCGCAAGGCACTGTAACTCCTTAGTCATATCTCAGTTTACTCACTTATGGCACTGCCTACTCCTGAAGATTATTTTTTCAAATGATCAGAAAAATGTTTCAACTTGGGGGGGGGGGGTCTCGAATTGTTGATGTAACCTATGGTGGAACTGTGGGTTGATCTTGGAGGGTTCGGGCTAACTTTTTTTGTCCTGGTGGGAGTTCTGTCAACGTGCCCTTGAGCAGGGCATTAACCCTGGATGCTTCTGTGTGTCGCTCTGAATGGGAGTCTGTTGGATGACTGGTATGGTGTAGTTGTTGAGCTGCTTCACTGCAAGTATATTGTATGTTTTGGATATCCAATAAAAAATTTTTTTTTAAATGAAATGCCTCTTGGTGTTTCCGGTATGTAACTATTTATTCACTACCCACCATATCCTACAGGGCACAATGACTCTTCTATCCCTGTGGAGCACCTGCATCACCTCAGCAGACATGTGCTCCAGTTCACCTACCTCCAGAGGACAGCCATCTATGACTCCCTGCTCAAGGCCACCACTCAGTGCCTGAGCCCATCTGACGAACAGAGGTAGGTTGTGTCCCAAAAGGCACCCTATTCCCTATAGTGCTCTACTTTTGACCAGGGCCATTGGCATCCATAGTTCTCCCCTCTCAATGTTAGTAACAGTAGGCTGTGTGTGTTTAGTTAACAGCAGTGTAACAGCCATAAATAAGCATGTGTCCCCTTTGAAAACCAACAGAAAGACTTTCGTGTCGGTGACTGAAGACTGCATGCTTCTTGGTGTTGGTGTCATTGCTGTGGGTGCATACATCCTCAATGTCACTAACTGGGAACAGGTGATCAGCTACTATAATATATCCTTCTTGTAAACAGTCATAGTATTAACTTTTATTTCTTCCATACTTAGTAGGGTTTAAGCTATTATGTTGAAGTTGGATTGTAAACTTTCGCTAAAAACTAGTGTTTGGTTACTACAGTGCATGCTGCTCAGTGAACTAGTAACAGCCCAACCATTGATCACCAGGTAGTGGAGGAGCTGAGTCACATCACAGGGATCTCAGTGAAGAGCATCAGTGATTTCACACATGTTACACTGATGCACATTACCAAGAACAACTCTCCCATGGTCACAGCAACTTGAGTTGAGTCCGAACAACACATTCATCGATTGAAAGATTTTATTTACGCTAATTTGTTTTAAGTTGGTCTGAAACTTGACAATGAACTTAAGTTTCTTCAGCTACAGGAAGTTATGAAAGAAAGAAAGCCATTGAGACTTAGACAGTACAGTACTATATAGTAAAACAGTACAGTAAAACTACAGTGTCTGTGTATGTAAAAAGATTGAAAGGTTCACACCAAACATCTGATATAAAAACTAGCTCCCTGAGTTTGACTTTCTAGTTGATTTCCTTAAGAATTTAACTTCTATTTTCTGGATGTTTAGTTCTGTTTACTGTTCCAACAATTAGCAGCATTAAAGAGCCTTCTTCCATCTATCAAGTCATATCTGTTAAATGCCATAGTGTGCAATATAAAAGCAAAGCTGATGTTAAAATCCTAATAATAGAAATGTAATAAATTGTGTAATAAGTAATTAATTTAACTTAAATAGATAAGAATACATGTATTTATTATACCCACCACCTCTCTGTCAAGTTTATTTCTCCTGCACTGCATCGTGTGTTAAAATCATTTCATGAAATATGTTAGAATAAATTCATCATAAACGTCACTTCACCCAGGATTTATAAACAGGAAGTAAGAAGGGTGAAGGTGTCAGGTGGGTGGGTCAGGTGTCCCTGGTGTGTGATTGCCTCTCTGGCTCCCTCTGCTGGCTCTCACCCTCAGTGTGCGTGGAAGAAGAGAAACCCATCAAACCTGAGGGAGAATCAAGACAACATCCAGTCAACTGCTGTTATTCAACTGTAGATAGCTATTCAGAGAGTGTGACACATTTCACTGCACCTATCCGGTGTATGTGATAATAAAACATCTTAATTTGTTGATATATTTTTTAATAAAAGGCCAGTAAACACAACAGGTTCCATTGATCAATCATTCTTCAATCAAAGTTGTCCTTTAAACCTAACAATCTTTCAAATCAAATTATTTAAAATCAGATTTACTCCTCAAATCCATTTTACAAAGAAGGCAATTATTTAGTAAATTGCAGACATCTCAATATAAGAACTCTGGCTATCAAGTGTTGATCCATTTAGATTTGCACAGTTTCTGTCACCAAATGATCTACACTGTCGTCACCTACTGTTGGCCCCTGCTGTTCTCTGAATCAGGTACAGTCTGGTAGCCATCTAAGATAAAGAAACATTTCTGACCTTCAATCTATCTCATACTGTAGCAGATAATCATGAATGTACCAATTAGTTATACTCCATTATTTATGGGAAGCCTAGTGAGTCATCTTGTTTTAAACCCCTCTCTCTCACTTATACTGTGTACCTCAGCCTATCTAAGCCTGTTTTAAAGGTATCTACTTTCTGAAGGAGTAACAACAGCATTAACTTGTGATACTGTATGTATAAATGGATAGCTGTGGAGTAGTCTGTACCATTGGGGAACAGGACGTTAGTCCCTCACTGCATGAGCACCATCACCATGAAATAGATCCTCCCTACCCTAGAGACAGCGTTGCTACGTGACTGGGCCACCTGCAGCAGCTCTGAGAACCTCTGCCGAAGGACCAGCAACATGTACAGCTCTGGACTGGTCTGCTCCACCTGGGACGGCAGGGAAGTCAGAGGAGGTTAAAAGAGAATATGGATGAGATAAACAACCTACTAATATTTACTCCTACTAGCATGCCATATCACACAGCAGGTTAGTGTTTTTTGTCATGAATCTTGTTCTGGAGGCAGATCTGCAGAGTGGTCACTAGCTGGCACAGCCACAAAGTCATAAAATCTGATTTGAAACCTAACCCTAGCATTCCAATCAAATCTATTTATATAGTCCTTCGTACATCAGCTGATATCTAAAAAGAGCTGTACAGAAACCCAGCCTAAAACCCCAAACAGCAAGCAATGCAGGTGTAAAAGCACGGGGGCTAGGAAAAACTCCCTAGAAAGGCCAAAACCTAGGAAGAAACCTAGAGAGGAACCAGGTTATGAGGGGTGGCCAGTCCTCTTCTGGCTGTGCCGGGTGGAGATTATAACAGAACATGGCCAAGATGTTTAAATGTTCCCACTGCTAACCCAAATGCCTAACCCTAACGTCAAATTATGAACTAAAGGCAAATTTAGATTTTCATGAATTATTACAATATAGCCAATTTTGACTTTGCAGCTGACACATCTAGTGGAAATTTCTCAGCTCTGCCTCCAGAGCAAGATTCATAACGGTAAACGTCAGCCTGCTACCACACAGATAAGCATTTATATTGTAAGTCACAACAATAGACTGATACAGTTATTGCACAGCTGGGTAGTATGCTATAGGGATATGCAAAAGAAGGGATGTTGTGTACCTGTGTCTGACCATGCCTTTGGTAAAACTCCTCCATGTCAAAGTCGTCCAGATCCAGTGTTAGGCTCCCCTTACACAACTCACAGGTTTTGACCGCAGACAGTGTGGTCCCTGGAAACACATGGTAACACACACACTTCATTCCTTCGATCAGTTCAGAGCCACACCATCATGATTCATTTCAACAATTAAATCAGTCATTAAACTTACCTGACTGTATTTTAGTCTGGATCCACCTCTTCAGGCAGTCGTGGTGGATGTACTGCAGGCTGCCGGAGCAGAGACAGGGGGTGAGCAGGGGGTTGGTCAGGGAGCCAGCACCACACTGACAGATACGACACTGGTCCCCTTCCTCCTCATCAGACGACTCTTCCAACAGACTGTGGAGGTTAGAAGACTACAAATGAGATGAAGAATATAGGATGATTTCATGCTACTTTATAAAGTTGTTCATAATGTTTTTTACACTCAGTGTAGGTCAAATTAAGATCCTACATCTGTATAAAAGCAAAATAAATGTGCATGCCAAACTTTATCAAGGTACCAGTAACTACACTGCTCAAAAAAATAAAGGGAACACTTAAAAACAACACAATGTAACTCCAAGTCAATCACACTTCTGTGAAATCAAACTGTCCACTTAGGAAGCAACACTGATTGACAATACATTTAACATGCTGTTGTGCAAATGGAATAGACAACAGGTGGAAATTATAGGCAATTAGCAAGACACCCCCAATAAAAGAGTGGTTCTGCAGGTGGTGATCACAGACCACTTCTCAGTTCCTATGCTGATGTTTTGGTCACTTTTGAATGCTGGCGGTGCTTTCACTCTAGTGGTAGCATGAGACGGAGTCTCATCCAGGATGGCACATCAATGCGCGCTGTGGCAAGAAGGTTTGCTGTGTCTGTCAGCGTAGTGTCCAGAGCATGGAGGCGCTACCAGGAGACAGACCAGTACATCAGGAGACGTGGAGGAGGCCATAGGAGGGCAACAACCCAGCAGCAGGACCGCTACCTCCGCCTTTGTGCAAGGAGGAGCAAGAGAAGCACTGCCAGAGTCCTGCAAAATTACCTCCAGCAAGCCACAAATGTGCATGTGTCTGCTCAAACGGTCAGAAACAGACTCCATGAGGATGGTATGAGGGCCCGACGTCCACAGGTGGGGGTTGTGCTTATACAGCCCAACACCGTGCAGGACGTTTGGCATTTGCCAGAGAACACTAAGATTGGCAAATTCGCCACTGGCGCCCTGTGCTCTTCACAGATGAAAGCAGGTTCACACTGAGCACATGTGACAGACGTGACAGAGTCTGGAGACGCCGTGGAGAACGTTCTGCTGCCTGCAACATCCTCCAGCATGACCGGTTTGGCGGTGGGTCAGTCATGGTGTGGGGTGGCATTTCTTTGGGGGGCCGCACAGCCCTCCATGTGCTCGCCAGAGGTAGTCTGACTGCCATTAGGTACTGAGATGAGATCCTCAGACCCCTTGTGAGACCATATGCTGGTGCGGTTGGCCCTGGGTTCCTCCTAATGCAAGACAATGCTAGACCTCATGTGGCTGGAGTGTGTCAGCAGTTCCTGCAAGAGGAAGGCATTGATGCTATGGACTGGCCCGCCCGTTCTCCAGACCTGAATCCAATTGAGCACATCTGGGACATCATGTGTCGCTCCATCCACCAACGCCACATTGCACCACAGACTGTCCAGGAGTTGGCGGATGCTTTAGTCCAGGTCT
The DNA here is from genome assembly GCF_002021735.2 of Oncorhynchus kisutch. NCBI lineage: Eukaryota > Metazoa > Chordata > Actinopteri > Salmoniformes > Salmonidae > Oncorhynchus > Oncorhynchus kisutch. The sequence continues at coordinate 25,435,234 of NC_034198.2, read as the reverse complement.
GGGAGGAGATCCCTCAGGAGACCATCCGCCACCTCATCAGGAGCATGCCCAGGCGTTGTAGGGAGGTCATACAGGCACGTGGAGGCCACACACACTACTGAGCCTCATTTTGACTTGTTTTAAGGACATTAAATCAAAGTTGGATCAGCCTGTAGTGTAGTTTTCCACTTTCATTTTGAGTGTGACTCCAAATCCAGACCTCCATGGGTTGATTAATTTGATTTCCATTGATCATTTTTGTGTGATTTTGTTGTCAGCACATTCAACTATGTAAAGAAAAAAAGTATTTAATAAGAATATTTCATTCATTCAGATCTAGGATGTGTTATTTTAGTGTTCCCTTTATTTTTTTGAGCAGTGTATATTTAGAGAGGATACTCATCTGACATAATGACAAGAACAGAAGGAAAGAGTCCCATTCTCCAGCTCCTCTCACCGTTCTTTGATTTTGCGTAACGTCTCTGGGTTGGTAGCCGGTGCTGATTGGGCCTCCTGAGCTGCCATAGCACCGCTACCCTGCTGTGCGTTGCTCATCTGAATGTGAGCCACCTCCCTGCGGATGTCACGGAGGGCCATCAGGGCCATGGTCAGGTGATCCATCAGCCCAGAGGTCCCATGGCGCGAGTCTTCACTGGAGGACGGAGTGTCCTCTGTACTACTATCACTACTACTGGCCTCTCCTCTGACCTCCTCTGGTTCCTCCTGCTGGATCCTGCTGACCAGCTGGGAGTGCCTCAGGGTGTAGCTGGTCCTGGGTGGTGAGGCCTCCAGCACCGGCCATCTCTCTGAGCCCAGCCAGATGGGGTTAGCTCTCGGGGGGCTAAGGGGGCTGAGATGATCCAGCTCAGGGAGGTGGTCATACAGCTGCTGCGGGATAGTGAGAGCCCTGCTGGCTCTCTGTGTGACAGAGGGTGCTATGGACAGCGGTGATATCGACAGTCGACCTACTTGCATTAGTGAAGGCATGGGACTATATCCTTCTCCAGTGTATGAAGCTCTACTGTTTGGTGATTCTTCAGGGGTGCTTGTTGACTCCAAACTCAGCTGGGATTGCAGGCCCCTGGGACTCCGGACGGTACGGACACTGGGAGACTGAGAGGCAGTCCACCTCACAGGGATTTGGTAGCTCTCTCTATCAGCATCCTGACATGAATGGCTGTCGTCTTCCCCGTCTGACTCAGACTCGGAGGACAGAACACCCAGCGTGCGGAAGTGGCTGCTGAGGGGGCCGGTGAAGGAGTCACTGAGGCTGAGAGAGCTGCTTTCCAGGGTGCCACTGCTGGAGGGGCATTGCGAGGGAAGGGACTCCGGTACGGACAAAGGACTGGTGTCAGCTAAACTCCTGGAGCAGAGCTCAGCCCTGTAGGTGTCCTCACTGCGTACGTACTCCTCTGTGATACTACTGCTCTCTGAGAAGCCCTGGAAGGGATCCGAGATCAGCTGGACATAGGGATGGGACTCTGGGTCGTCTGGGCTGGGGGAGCGGTGGTACTGCAGTGAGGGAAGACAGGGCCAATCTGTGTAGGATCTTCTAGAAAAGGTCAGGGGCTGTGGGAGGGAGCAGCTGTCTAATGGCCTCTTGACCAGATCATGTCTTGTAGAGATGTTTGAACTATCTGCACGGTCACATGATGGTGCCCCTATCTTTTTCTTCACCCTCAGTGTGTCTTGACTTTGTGTTAGTTTCAGAGTGTTTGACTTAGTTGCACATGTGGATAACTTACAGGCTCTGTTTTTTACAGCCACAGATCTGTGTTTGTGACATGGTGGAGATTGTTCCTTACCTTGAAAAAAGCATAAAGAAGAAAGTATATACATTTGGTCAAAAATGTAAATGTAAATGGGGTCATTGGACCCCATAACCTCTGGTGAGAGAAGTCCGTCGTCTAAGACAGGGTTTTCCAAACTCGATCCTGCCCCCCCCGTGCACAATGTTTTTCCCTAGCACTACATCGTCAAGCTTTGATTAATTGAATCAGCTGTGTAGTGCTAGAGCAAAAAACTAAATGTGCACCCCCGTGGGGGGGGGGGGGGGCATGGTCTAAGAGGATGCACCAGAGGATGCATTGTGAGAATCTTACAGTGGGATGCCAGTGGGGCAATGGCTCTTCTCCATGTCTTTGATGTGGTTGCCAATTCTGCTGTTCTACTTTGTGTTACACTGCTCTGGGTTCCGCTGGAGATGGCAGGAAAGCGGGACTCTGAGCCTTTGTTCTGTGAGTTTCTCATCTCTGATCTGGTGGATTTCACAGAGCTGGAGGACTGAAAGGCAGCAAGACAAGGTTTAGAGAAACTATTATAGGATGGATAAAGATGAATGTAGGCTACAGTCTCAACCAATGAACTGTAGAGATGTTGACATTTTACTTTAGTCATTTTGCAGACTCTCTTTGTAGTTAGTGCATACATTTCTCATACTGCCCCCCCATGAGAATCAAACTCACAACCCTGGTGTTGCAAGCACCATGCTCTACCAACTGAGCTATACAGGACCAATTTTGTTTCAATGACATGTACAGACAATGTTATGTGGCACTTGTAAAACTGTAGAAGTGTGAAGAGTTAATACCTTCTTGGTGCCTGGCGCTCCCTGTGCCCATGGTCTTTCATACCTGCGGGCTTTGAACCTATTTGTCGGAGGTGTTGGTGAAGGCGTCCGTACTCTGTGTACTTCCATCCTCACCTCTGCGTCTGCCCTTTCCTGTTCCTGTCTGCGTAGGTGGTCCTGCAACATAATTACCTTCATTTCCATATAATCGCCTTAATTATCACCATCATTATCATCACTTTCATTCAGCAATAATCTCTACACCATAGGCTACCACTGTTATCTGTTGCTGTCATACTTGAACAACATCCGTCATGCAATTGTCTATGCCCTGTAAACTTTCATGTCATTTAAATGATTTGAGAACTGCTAATGTACAAGATTTAAGCCTACCTCTTTGGAACATAGCTTACCTCATATTTAAGGTCTCTCCTCTTCCTCACCTCACAAATGTGTTCAGCATTGGTGAGGTTCTCAGCTGCGCGTCTTTCCCAGCTGTACATTATGTGGACAAAGACTCCTGACATACAACGTTACAGATGGTCGATATGTGAAGTAAAGTTTATTGATTTATAAGATTACACATGGAACTATTTTACATATCAAAAAAATTTGCTAGTTAGCTAACTTAGCTAACTCGTTGGCGTGTTCGTCACCATAATAATGTAATATATTAGCCAGTTAACGTTATATAATAAATAGGTAGGCTAAGACAGGTGGATCGGTTGAATTGTGGTGGCAGATGCTTAAGCAAATGCAAATGCCCTACCATTCTGTTAACCTATTAACTAATTACAGAATAGCTAAATTATTATCTCCTCTTACTATTTAATCGAATCCATTTTCAGTCAGTGAGCCGCTAGATAGCTAGCTACTTCCCAAACGATGTGTTTCCCCTCTGATGCGTCTCTTCGTCTCCATAGAGATGAGGCACGCTCACAAAACTTCAGGTGGAGTTGTATGGGCGTGTCGGTCGCGCGCATGCAGGTTTTTTAAAATGGAAATTTGTCTCCCAAAAATTATACCACAGGTCAGATCTGAGCGCATTCATGTTGGTAAATATAGGATATCCATAGCCCATCCAAACAGCTCCATCACTTCCCATATGGTCACCATGGAAACATGGTAGGTAGTCATTGGGGGATTTTTTTTTTTTATGGCTCACTTGCCAAATAAGCAAGTCAGTTCTTTAGGGGCCTGCCTTTTGCTTTTTCCTAGCAATTGGTTGCTATGCTGCTACTGTTTCCATGATTTTGTTGATGCAGTGTATGAGATTCATAGGCCTTATCAACCTGGTCACTCACACCTATAGGCTACAGTACAGTCTAGTTCACACAATAATCTAAGTAATACACAAAAGTAGTTCCCTGCATGCTGGTTTTCCTGTCCCCTGTTTTCTTATGAGGCAGAAAGAAAAACATTTGACCTTTTTTTAATGTAAAAAAACATCTTTACTCATGTCTCTACTTCAATAATATAACTTACTTCAGTAATATCAGTGCCAGTTCGAGGGGCCCTTCTCTTTACCCATATACAATACAAACACAAATAGCTTCTTCCCGCCCCTGTTTCGGTAAAAAGCTGAGGATGGGGCTAAAGAAATGTAATCACTCTCAAATTCATGTACAGAGATATGAATGCAAGGACTGACCATCCATGATATCAAAATAATAGTTTTAACCATGTTTTGAGGCTGTATAGTGTTTGTTTACATTTACTTTGTTTACAAACATTGGCGTAAAACAAGCTTATATTTTGGGTTCTGATGGAGTACGACAGTTGAACTAAGCTCATGAGACATTTCTAAGTTATATTCTTCAAGAATCAATGGGTACATATCATGTAGCTACTGCTGATTGCCCATTTAATGGACAATTAACTGCATGTCAAATTGTTGTTGTGCTAACCTTACAGCTTGAGAATATGCCTGCCTACCCCAACTTCAGTAGCAGATTGTATATCTGCTATGGAGAGATCATGGGAATAGAGAAATCTGCACCCCATGATCCTTCAGGAGTCTCACAGGCAGCACAACATCTGAGTGCAGAGCGGAGCAGTGTGAGGGATTACAGCTGCCTGAAGCACCTGAGGGAAGGTGTGTGCAGTGGAGCTGCTGTGTGTGAGGTAGACTTTGCTTTGGCATAGAGAGTGATGTTCATCCCCAATAGCACCCTATTCTCTGTTTAGTACACTACTTTTGACCAGGGCTAAAAAACAGTGCACTAAATAGGGAAGAGGGTACCATTTGGGATGCAGTGAGAGAGAGGTGCTGGAGTTTCAGTGGATTAGTAGGGGATGCAGAGGACAGACTTCACTCTCGCTGGCATAACAGTGCTTCAGCTCTGCATGACTGCTGATCGCTCCAAATCAAATTTAACCCTAATTAATCTCTCCTCCTGCCTGCCTCTCTGGATGCTTCCCAAATGGCATCCCTTTATAGGGCACTACTTTTGACCAGGGCCTATAGGGCTCTGGTCAAAAAGAAGTACACTATTTAGCGAATAGAGTCTCATTTAGGACATAGATTCTGTCAAAACCCACACACTGGAACCGGCAGCCCTGGGCTGGGCACACACCTAGCTGGGGCATTTATCACTGCTATACTGCAGCCTCAGCCATCCTACTGTAATATAGTACGCTACAGCACAGACACATTATATAGTATGTGCACATTATATTAGTGCCCCAGTTACACCTACAGATCACATTTGGAATTACAACAAAATAATAACTTCTATATAATTTATTTGACATACAGTACCAGTATTTAGGCATATGCATCATGTCATGCTGATGCAATGTTTTTACAACAACAATGTTCTATAAGCAATGTTTCTATCTAGAGAATCCTTTAAGTAGAAACTGATCAATGTGTTGACCCCCCCCCCCCCCCCCCCCCCCAGAGAATAGGCATACTAAAGCTGTTTTTTTCTCAATAAAATGTAGAGAGAAATTTCCATCCTGATTTGAAAGAACCAGTAGGCTAGTAGGCCAAATAGCAATTATATTAAGCTATAGTTTATTGACTTGCGGCTTGCCTATAGGTTTAGCAGTAAAACAGGTAGCTTGGAGTGAATCTCCTGCAGACTCTGCATTTTTATAACATCATTCCCTTACATCAAATGCTTTGATCCTGGGGGGAATGGGCCGAGGTTTTTGATTGACATCGACCTTGTCCCCTCTTGAATAATTATGACCGGTTTAGACATTAGTGCCTCCCATTCTCATGATTTATTCATCGGCTTCTAGTTTGCTGTGCACTGCTCTGGTCAATCAGAGGTTGCACCGGTAGGCGTGCTAGCGATCCATACATAGGTTACTGCAGTTGTGGCACATATGACTTTTTGTTGTGAATCGGTCCGGCAACTATAGTTGCTCGGTTGAAGTTACCTGCAGCGGTGGGATTGGCTACTTCCGAGTGGCGCGTGCTGGGTGAACATGTAGACGGTATTCTATTTGGCCTTTAGATCTATTTATCCTTATATTATGGTCGAATTAGACTATTGGAAATAGAAAGTCCATAGACATTTCAGTTCATTATATTTGGCTAGGCGGTGTAGCTTTTTTATTCGCTCTGTTGTGGTAGTAGGCTAAGATAACGTCAGCTGTAGCGAGCAATTTCGCTTGAGGATCCCAAAGAAACCGTCTGGTTGCAGTTCTCTACAGCGGCTACCGGTTGTCGGCAGGCTATTTGCTGCGACTGATGCGAAGCGGCTAGTGAGGCTGGAGAGAGAGTCAAGCAAGGTAAGGCTACTGTAGGGGTAATCTGTTTTATTTAGGCAGTAGGCTTGACATTAAGCTAAATTCAATCTTTGTGAAATCCATTTTTTTTTTAAACGGACACAAATTATATCTCCACCCTGATCGAAATTGCCTGTCAAAGCTGTAGCCAGTAGCCACCCTCCCCACCCCCTACAAAAACAAATGTTCAGTACAGTGTAAGCAAATTGTTGTCAATGCCAACAGGTTACATTGTATCATGTTTGCGTCCACAAATGGATTACAGTATCCCAATTTGCATGTGCATTTCCATGTGAAAATCAATGCTTGGCATTATTCCACACCACTGGTTCTGGTTCTAACAATGGGAGTTATCAGTTATTGTCAAACTGCTGGACTGGATTATCTTAACTTCAACAGGCAGCTACATATATGAGATGTAGTTACAGTTGGATACATTGGAAAGTAAATGTATTCTGTAATATTCTATTCAGTAGCTACTGCTTGTCTCTGCACTTGACTACAAGCCAAACAAAAATATATCACACCATGACAAAGAGCTGTGCATAATAATGTCAGTAGGCTAGTTTATAGTAAGGAGTAGTTATAGATTGTTACACCAGATAATGTGATTTAACCAAAGATTTTTGGTATCCATTACTGGGAGTTACAGGTTAGGCACCGTTTGGTGTAGCACAGAGAATTTTCAACCAACCTTACCGATACTATCTTCATTGTGGATTTGGCCAAACATGTATCTTTGCAGGTGGTGTATTTGAATTTAGAAAATGCTCCATTATTAAAATTTATATTTGTTTTGCTCCATGAAGAAATCCAACAATGTGTAGTATTAGTATTTAGTAGTATTTTTGGGGGTCCAAACAGGAAACAAAACACAACAAATAAAATACTTATCTATATTATGTTATTATATAAATTAACACTATATCATACTACATAATCTCCTGCCTCTGCCTTGCGCTTCAGAAACAGGAAATGGCTCCTGCCCTATGAGCCGTTATGGATTACACAAGCCAAGGATTCGTACAAGGCCACCCACCTACAAAATACAATAAATAATACAGTGCAAATTACAATACAAAACATATAATGTCTCCACAGTCCCCATGTGCTGTAAGGGGTTCTTTTGTCAGCTTTAAAAAAAATCTGTTTCTATTGCTAGCTTGAGTTACCTGGGTTACGAGTTCCATGTAGTCATGGCTCTATTTAATATTGTACGTTTCCCAGCCTCTGTTCTGGACCTGGGTACTATGAAGAGACCTCTGGCTGCATGTCTTGTGTGATACCGATGAGTGTCCGAACTGTGTGCCAAGTGCTTGAACAGACAGTGTGATACCTTCAACACATCCCCACCTCGCACAAAGACCAATAGTAATGCAGTCAATATTGAGCCAGGAAAGATTGACATGAATGTTACTGACATTCTGCGACGTCAAGAAAGCAGAGCGTTATCATGGACAGACCTCTTCCTATTTTAGCGAGCTTTGAGTCGATATGTTTTGACCATGACAGTTTGCTATCTAGGGTTACACCCAGGAGTTTAGTCTCTACTTGCTCAATCGCCACATTATTCAATAATAGATCTAGATGAGGTTTATGGTTGAGCGAGTGATTTGTTCCAAAAAATATTATTTTAGTTTTCAAGATATTTAGCACCAGCCTATTTGCTAGTTACCCATTCTAAAACTGTCTGGATGTTATTTATTTACTTTACTGCCGTAGCCGACATGTATATACTTTTGAGTCATCAGCGTACATAGACGCAGCCTTTATTCAAGGTCAGTGGAAGGTCATTAGTAAAAACAGTACAATAATGGCCCAAGCTGGCTGCCCTGCAGGCTTCCGGGTTAAGCGGGCATTGTGTCAAGAAGCAGTGTGGATTGGCTGGGTTGTGTTTCGGAGGACGCACGGCTCTCGACCTTCGCCTCCCGATTCCGTACGGGAGTTGCAGCGATGGGACAAGACTAACTACCAATTGGATACCACAAAATTGGGGAGAAAAAGGGGTAAAAAAATTTATTTAATAAAAATACTCTCAATCCATGATAAGGCAGTGGATGAAAATCCATAACACCTATGTATTTTCAGCAATAGGTTATGATCAATGATATCAAAAGCTGCACTAAAGTCAAGCAAAACAGCTCCCACAATTTTCTTACTATCAATTTCTTTCAGCCAATCATCAGTCATTTGTGTCAGTGCTGAGCATGTTGAGTGCCCTTCCCTATAAGTATGCTGAAAGTCTGTCGTAAATTTGTTTTCTGTACAATAACATTGCACTTGGTCAAGCATTGTACTTCAAAAGGTTGCTAAGCACAGGTAACAGACTGATTGGTTGGCTGTTTGAAGCACTAAAGGGTGCTCTGCAATTCTTGGGCAGCAGAAGGACCTTTGCCTCCCTCCAGGCCTGAAGGCACACACCGTCTTCTAGGCTTGCATTGAAGATGTGGCAAACAGGAGTTGCAATGTATTCCATTACCAACCTCAGCAATTTACCATCCAGCTTTGTCAGTACCAGGTGGGTTGTCCTTATTTATAGAGAGAATATATGAAATAGACAAGTATTACGTCATGGAGCAAAACATTTATTTATTTTATTAACGGAGCATTTTCTAAATTCAAACACCATCTGCAACTGGACACGGACATTTTAGAAGATACATGCTTGGCCGAATCGTGAACAAAGATGGTATCGCAGTTAAGATTGGTCGTAAATTCTCTGTGCTACACCAAACAGTAACTAATCTGTAACGCACAGTAATGGATACCAAAAATCTTTGGTTTAAATCACATTATCTGGTGTAACAATCTGTAGCTAAGTAAGTAGCTGTTCCTACTTGCTGTGTGGCTTCAGGTCAACACCTACCTTATTGTGCCTCTTATCTGACATTTGCTGACGGCACAACAGTGGTAGGCCTAATCACCAACAACGATGAGACCGCCTATAGGGAGGAGGTTAGAGACCTGGCAGTGTGGTTCCAGGACAACAACCTCTCCCTCAATGTGAGCAATACAAAGTAGCTGATCGTAGACTACAGGAAAAGGAGGTCATCACCACATCACTTTACCCCAACCTACATGTACAAACTATCTCAACTAACCTGTACCCCACACATTGACTCTGTGCCGGTACCCCCTGTACAGTATATAGCCTCGTGTTTGTTATGTGTTTAATTTTTTTTACTTTAGTTTATTTAGTAAATATTTTTTGTATATTTCTTGAACTGCATTGTTGCTTAAGGGCTTGTAAGTAAGCATTTCACGGTAAGGTTCATGTGACAAAAACAATGTGATTTGGTTGACAGGGTCTTATGTGGCAATGAAATGGTTCAACAAAGAGGCATCTATTAGGCTATAGTGCCTGTTGTTTTACATCGGCTGTGATTGTTATGAATACTGTATAGTTCTCTAATAATTGTGGAATGTGAGATTTAATAAATATTGGTGTTATGTTTTGATAGAGGAATTTGCAAGCTTCCTGCTGAGCTGGAGCAGATTAAAAAACAAAATAGTTTATTACATTTGTCCTGAGATTTGTTCTCCACAAAATATGCTAAAATACCTTTTGCAATAACTGCAGAGACGATCAATTTACCCTATATTCCCCATTTATAAGGTAACAAACAACTCCTTCCTGACTCAAGTGCAACATATAACAATGATCCTACAAAGATGCGTTTCTATAAGATTCCTCAGACATAAATACATGTAAAATAAGATGGTGGAGCTCTCATTACATGGTTATTCTATGAGAATGGCTGCTTCACTGTGTAGTGTTCTGCTGTTCTCTCTGTTGAAAGCTGAGCTCCCTATCAGCAGATGAAAGACTATCATCTCCACAGCATTTCTCAAATCCTATCAGAGCCATGCACTACGGTAAGTGTACCTATTAAGCCCACTTCGATCTTTGAATTCAAATAAAACTTAAACATTTAAAAAAAAAGTCAATCAGATGTTTTATAATGAAGCTATTGACAATTTAGTGTAACTTCCAGCTAGTGACCATTTTCAAAGCTGCAAAAAAACTTGTGTTGAGGACTTAGATAAAACATATTTTTCAGATAAAAAAACAACTCAGAAGTGATACGACTTTATCTAAAATGAAAATATGAATGTGCTGATATTTGCACATGATAGCCTATTTCATGAGCATTCATTACTATTTCTTGCCAATTGAAAATGTGTTTTTCATGCTAGCAGTCATGCCTGCATGACAGTCTCACAGTAGCAACAACTTGTTGAAGCTTCCATTTTTAAATGCACTTTGTCTTATTTTACTGGTAAATGAAACTTGCATTGTTATACATGAATGCCATTTTTGTAAATTTGACATTTATCTCTGGCTTAAAGGGTAGCACAGAAAGCATTCCCTCGAAACAGAATGAAAAATGACAAAGCAATATTGTTCAATAGGATCAATACTAACTTTGCATAATATTGTAGTCTGTGTATAAAAACTATTTATACCCCACACCATTAGTTGATAAATATTTTGAGTAGTCTTTGCTATTCTGTCTTTTTCACCATAAATTACTGTTGTTCCTATTAAGCCCAGTATGGTCCTATTAAGCCTGGTTTGCATTGAAACACATGTGGATAGTGTTGATATCCCTAATATTCAATGAACATGAGCATAAATACACTGCTCAAAAAAAATAAAGGTAACACTAAAATAACACATCCTAGATCTGAATGAATGAAATATTCGTATGAAATAGTTTTTTCTTTACATAGTTGAATGTGCTGACAACAAAATCACAAATTGTCAATGGAAATCAAATTTATCAACCCATGGAGGTCTGGATTTGGAGTCCCACTCAAAATTAAAGTGGAAAACCACACTACAGGGTGATCCAACTTTGATGTAATGTCCTTAAAACAAGTCAAAAGGAGCTTCAGTAGTGTGTGTGGTCTCCACGTGCCTGTATGACCTCCCTACAACGCCTGGGCATGCTCCTGATGAGGTGGAGGATGGTCTCCTGAGGGATCTCCTCCCAGACCTGGACAAAAGCATCCGCCAACTCCTGGACAGTCTGTGGTGCAATGTGGCGTTGGTGGATGGAGCGAGACATGATGTCCCAGATGTGCTCAATTGGAATCAGGTCTGGGGAACGGGCGGGCCAGTCCATAGCATCAATGCCTTCCTCTTGCAGGAACTGCTGACACACTCCAGCCACATGAGGTCTAGCATTGTCTTGCATTAGGAGGAACCCAGGGCCATCCGCACCAGCATATGGTCTCACAAGGGGTCTGAGGAGCTCATCTCGGTACCTAATGGCAGTCAGGCTACCTCTGGCGAGCACATGGAGGGCTGTGCGGCCCCCCCAAAGAAATGCCACCCCACACCATGACTGATCCACCGCCAAACCGGTCATGCTGGAGGATGTTGCAGGCAGCAGAACGTTCTCCACGGCTTGTCTAGACTCTCACGTCTGTTACTTGTGCTCAGTGTGAACCTGGTTTCGTCTGTGAAGAGCACAGGGCGCCAGTGGCGAATTTGACAATCTTGGTGTTCTCTGGCAAATGCCAAACATCCTGCACGGTGTTGGGCTGTAAGCACAACCCCCACCTGTGGACTTCGGGCCCTCATACCACCCTCATGGAGTCTGTTTCTGACCGTTTGATCAGACACATGCACATTTGTGGCCTGCTGGAGGTAATTTTGCAGGGCTCTGGCAGTGCTTCTCCTGCTCCTCCTTGCACAAAGGTGGAGGTAGCGGTCCTGCTGCTTGGTTGTTGCCCTCCTACGGCCTCCTCCACGTCTCCTGATGTACGGGCCTGTCTCCTGGTAGCGCCTCCATGCTCTGGACACTACGCTGACAGACACAGCAAACCTTCTTGCCACAGCTCGCATTGATGTGCTATCCTGGATGAGCTGCACTACCTGAGCCACTTGTGTGGGTTGTAGACTCCGTCTCATGCTACCACTAGAGTGAAAGCACCGACAGCATTCAAAAGTGACCAAAACATCAGCCAGGAATCATAGGAACTGAGAAGTGGTCTGTGGTCACCACATGCAGAACCACTCCTTTATTGGGGGTGTCTTGATAATTGCCTATAATTTCCACCTGTTGTCTATTCCATTTGCACAACAGCAAGTGACATTTATTGTCAATCAATGTTGCTTCCTAAGTGGACAGTTTGATTTCACAGAAGTGTGATTGACTTGGAGTTACATTGTGTTTCTTAAGTGTTCCCTTTATTTTTTTGAGCAGTGTATATTTTTTGGTTCAGATTTAAGTTTGATTAAACCCCCCAAAACCACAGTTCTGCATATTGTGCATCTAGCCATGGTTCCTTTTTTCCAAGATTAGAAATAATTCCAAAGAATTAGAAACCTCTGTACACTCCAATAGGTTTGATGCAGAGAGAGGAATAAGATCAGGGTTGAGGGCTTTCAGGGATAGAAGACCTACAAGTAATGCAGACGAATGAGAGAGAAGAAAATGGACTATTGGGTGACTGCTTATACACTTTTGGGTGAGGGCATTGTCATAATTGTTGTCTTTCATTCATCCACGTGATTCTGTTTGTTGGTCCACCACCTGTACCTTTTTAATACACAGTTGAGGGAGGTTTGAAACTGTCTTCAGATAAGCTTTAGGAGACAAGTTGAACTAATTAACAAGAATAGCAATACAGAAAATGTGAATCAGCTTTCAGTCTGAAGTTTACATACACCTTAGCCAAATACATTTAAACTCAGTTTTTCACAATTCCTGACATTTAATCCTAGTACAAATTCCCTGTTTTAGGTCAGTTAGGATCCTCACTTTATTTTAAGAATGTGAAATGTCAGAATAATAGTAGAGAGAATGATTTATTTCAGCTTTTATTTCTTTCATCACATTCCCAGTGGGTCAGAAGTTAACATACACTCAATTAGAATTTGGTAGCATTGCCTTTACATTTTTTTTTTACTTGGCTCAAACGTTTCGGGTAGCCTTCCACAGGCTTCCCACAATAAGTTAGGTGAATTTTGTCCCATTCCTCCTGACAGAGCTGGTGTACCTGAGTCAGGTTTGTAGTCATCCTTGCTCGCACATGCTTTTTCAGTTCTGCCCACAAATGTTCTATAGGATTGAGGTCAGGGCTTTGATGGCCACTCCAATACCTTGACTTTGTTTTCCTTAAGCCATTTTGCCACAACTTTGGAAGTATGCTTGGGGTCATTGTCCATTTGGAAGACCAATTTGCGACCAAGCTTTAACTTCCTGACTGATGTCTTGAGATGTTGCTTCAATATATTCACATCATTTTCCTCCCTCATTAAGCCATCTATTCTGTGAAGTGTACCAGTCTCTCCTGCAGCAAAGCACCCCCACAGCAAGATGCTGCCACCCCTGTGCTTCACGGTTGGGATGGTGCTCTTCGGCTTGCAAGCCTCCCCCTTTTTCCTCCAAACATATCCATGGTCATTATGGCCAAACGGTTCTATTTTTGTTTCATCAGACCAGAGGACATTTCTCCAAAAAGTACGATCTTTGTCCCCATGTGCAGTTGCAAACCGTAGTCTGGCTTTTTATGGCGGTTTTGGAGCAGTGGCTTCTTCCTTGCTGAACGGCCTTTCAGCTTATGTCGATATAGGACTCATTTTACTGTGGATATAGATACTTTTGTACATGTTTCCTCCAGCATCTTCACAAGGTCCTTTGCTGTGGTTCTGGGATTGATTTTGAGCTTTTCGTACCAAAGTACGTTCATCTCTAGGAGGCAGAACGCGGTATGACGGCTGCGTGGTCCTGTGGTGTTAATACTTGCATTCTATTTTTTGTACAGATGAACATGGTACCTTAAGGCGTTTGGAAATTGCTCCCAAGGATGAGCCAGACTTTTGAGGTCGACAACTTTTTTTCTGAGGTCTTGGCTGATTTCTTTTGATTTTCCCATCATGTTAAGCAAAAAGGCACCAAGTTTGAAGGTAGGCCTTGAAATACATCCAAATGATGTCAATTAGCCTATCAGAAGCTTCTAAAGCCATGACATCATTTTCTGGAATTTTCCAAGCTGTTTAAAGGCACAGTCAGCTTAATGTATGTCAACTTGTGACTCATTGGAATTGTGATACAGTGTATTAGAAGTGAAATAATCTGTCTGTAAACAATTGTTGGAAAATGTACTTGTGTCATGCAGAAAGTAGATGTCCTAACCGACTTGCCAAAACTATGGTAAAACTTGTTAACAAGAAATTTGTGGAATGGTTGAAAAATGAGTTTTTATGACTCCTACCTAAGTGTATGTGAACTTCCAAATTGAACTGTAATTCATTGAAAGTTGTGTGGTGTTATGGTCTTTGTTGCATGGCTTGTTATCCAAATAAAATAAAATTGTATTAGTCACATGCGCCGAATACAACCTTACAATGCAATGCTTACTTACGAGCCCCTAACCAACAATGCAGTTAAAAAAATACAGATAAGAAATAAAAGTAACAAAGTAACAAGTAAGGGCCAGAGTGGTGTTATGGTCCTTGTTGCATGGCTTCTTATCCACAGAGGGCCAGAGTGGTGTTATGGTCCTTGTTGCATGGCTTCTTATCCACAGAGGGCCAGAGTGGTGTTATGGTCCTTGTTGCATGGCTTCTTATCCACAGAGGGCCAGAGTGGTGTTATGGTCCTTGTTGCATGGCTTCTTATCCACAGAGGGCCAGAGTGGTGTTATGGTCCTTGTTGCATGGCTTCTTATCCACAGAGGGCCAGAGTGGTGTTATGGTCCTTGTTGCATGGCTTCTTATCCACAGAGGGCCAGAGTGGTGTTATGGTCCTTGTTGCATGGCTTCTTATCCACAGAGGGCCAGAGTGGTGTTATGGTCCTTGTTGCATGGCTTCTTATCCACAGAGGGCCAGAGTGGTGTTATGGTCCTTGTTGCATGGCTTCTTATCCACAGAGGGCCAGTGTGGGTGCAGGTTTGTGTTGCATGGCTTCTTATCCACAGAGGGCCAGAGTGGTGTTATGGACTTTGTTGCATGGCTTCTTATCCACCGAGGGCCAATGTGCGTGCAGGTTTTTGTTCCAACCAAGCAATAGCACACCTGATTCAACTAATCATGTCTTGATTGAAGTCTATGATTAGTTGAATGAGGTGTGTACTGGTCGGCAAGAACAAAAGCCCAAGTCCACATTGATCTCTGTGAATACGATTGGACACCCCCCTGTTATAAGTGCTACTTTCTTGATGAATAGCAATGACCAGTTCATTTTAATAACTTTAGGGAAGATTCATATAATCCAATTTTACATAAGAAAATGTCAGTTTGTAAGTTTTGAACATTTGTAAAGGAATTCAAATGGATTATTTAATTAAGAGGCAGGCTTATTTGGAACATCCATGGGCTTAAAGGGTACACTCAGTACCCATTAAGCACAATCCAGACTTTTTACATAGTATATCAAATATTTTTATGTCTTAACATGTAAGTAAAGTCATAACTTCACATGAGAGTTGAATCTTTTATTTTATATCCACTTTTCTTGCAAAAATGTAGGGATTAGAAATGTTTGAACTTAGATTTTGTTGGGTAATTTAGTTCTCTCCCTTTGTCCATCTCTCTTTATCTTTGTCTCTTTTTCTCTCTGTCTCTCCATCCCAAACTCACTCACACACATCTGTGATTTAGTATGCTGGAGACAGTGAGCGTGTTATGTGGATAGATTTCCATTATGAGGTCATGTTTTCTGCTGTCCAGCGTTAAACTGTTGTCTTTTCACTACGTTATCTTTGTCCACAGGGAGTCACAAGGCGTTAGTTTCCATCATCCCAGCCAGACACTATATACAGACAGGTCTAGGATGGACCCGAGGTGTAGGAATGGAGAGAAAATACATTTGTTTTAAAGTACAACAGTAAATCCCTTTTTATTGTTAAAAAATAATAATATTCAGTCACATGATCGGCCTTCCTAGCTCTTACTAGACAGGAACTGTGACTATTTGCTGCCATGCATTGGAATTTACAGTACCTTTGCTTCACAACAGGGTAATAGTGGATATTTCATGCTTTACCAGTAGTACGTCTTACTTGGAGTGGTTAGAATGGATTTGGGGATTACTGCCAACACAAGAAGTGTAATAATATTGCTTGGTTCAGGTTGAGACTGACTGTCTGTTGTCTAGGCACGTCAAAGCGGCTCTTTCTGCTGCGTATTATCAGCCACCGACCGAGAGCTTTGGGTGGGAGTCTCTCTGGATGCATTCCAAATGGCAAAATTAGTGCACTATGTAGGGAATAGGGTGTTATTCGCTCTTTCTCTCTCCTTGTCTCTATCATTCTCTCTCTCTCTCTCTGAATGTTATCAGCGTTGAAAATGTGAGGAGTTTTCCTGACCAGGTATTAAAGGTGTTGCCCTCTGGGATGTCGATTAATTTCACTGAGCTCTGAGGTAAATGGCAACTCTATGCCCCATTAATCAGGAAGAGTAGTCATGGAAATCAGAGAGCAAGTACGGTCCACTGTCATGGAAATCATGTCAGATGGGTGCTTTATAGTATTCTTTTTGTTTAGGATGGGTGTGTTTGGAGTCCTTTTAATATAGGGCAAAATTAGTTTTACAATGGAATTTTGTATGTCTTTTTTGTTGTTGCGCAACTCCACCCTCCAGGACCAACATCTAATTTGTATGCAAAAGCAATCTCTTATATGCAAGCCAGGCATGTAGAATAGTACTACTGTCAGATTCATATGAGGTAGCAGAAATGACCCGTACAAACATTTATTGTAAATCTCTCTCCAGGAAAGGAAACATAAACTATATCAGATGGAACATCCATGGTGGAGAATCTGAAGATAAAAATTTGATTTCTGATATGATAGCCCTGTGTGTGTGTGTGTGTCTAGTGGATTAGACATTGAGCTGAACTCCTTTAATTAACTAAGGATTCACACAGGCTTTACCACACACATTGACGTTCTGCTTTGATTCTGTAAATATGGTGCTGCAGATGAAGTGTTCTCACAGCACCTTTGTCATCCTGTTATAGAGATCTATGTGCGTCCCAATTGGCACCTATTCCCTATGTATTGGTGCACTACTTTCGACCAGGGCCCATAGGGCTCTGGACAAAAGTAGTGCACTAGATATGTAATAGGATGCGATTTAGGACACACCAGATAAACAGCAAGGCCTTTTTGCTCAGCCTCTGTGAGTTGTGTGTCTGTCAAAAGAGTTAGTGGCTGGTTGCTGTGGGCTGTTTTAACCTTTGTCAACTGCTCCCGGGAGTTGGAGACCTTTATTAAGTCTTGATGGATGGAACAGGTCTGACAGTGACAGTTCTGCATTCTAGTTCTTAAGCCTTTGGCCAGGTGGACCAGGCACCTGAGGTCACACAGAGCATCTGAGAATGTTATTTTCTATGTCTCAAAGAGCACCCTATTTCCTATATAGTGCACTACTTTTGACCAGAGCCCATAGTCCTCTGGTCAAAAGTAACAACTATAGGGAATAGAATGCCATCTGAGATGCAGACATCCTGTCTCTATTAGAGGTCGACCGATTATGATTTTTCAACGCCGATACCGATTATTGGAGGACCAAAAAAAGCCGATACCGATTTAATCGCCCGATTTAATAAAATAAAATATATATATACATACATACAGTGGGGCAAAAAAGTATTTAGTCAGCCACCAATTGTGCAAGTTCTCCCACTTAAAAAGATGAGAGGCCTGTAATTTTCATCATAGGTACACTTCAACTATGACAGACAAAATGATAAATTACAGGCCTCATCTTTTTAAGTGGGAGAACTTGCACAATTGGTGGCTGACTAAATACTTTTTTGCCCCACTGTATGTATGTATGTATGTATATATATATATATTTGTAATAATGACAATTACAACAATACTGAATGAACACTTATTTTAACTTGATATAATACATCAATAAAATCTATTTAGCCTGAAGTAAATAATGAAACATGTTCAATTTGGTTTAAATAATGCAAAAACAAAGTGTTGGAGAAGAACGTACAAGTGCAATATGTGCTATGTAAGAAAGCTAACGTTTCAGTTCCTTGCTCAGAACATGAGAACATATGAAAGCTGGTGGTTCCTTTTAACATGAGTCTTCAATATTCCCAGGTAAGAAGTTTTAGGTTGTAGTTATTATAGGACTATTTCCCTCTATACCATTTGTATTTCATTAACCTTTGACTATTGGATGTTCTTATAGGCACTTTAGTATTGCCAGTGTAACAGTATAGCTTCCGTCCCTCTAGTTAGCGCGCGCTGACTAGCTAGCCTTTTCACTTTGGTTTCACCAGCCTCATCTCGGGAGTTGATAGGCTTGAAGTCATAAACAGCGCAATGTTTGACGCACAAGGAAGAGCTGCTGGCAAAACGCACGAACGCACGAAAGTGCTGTTTGAATGAATGTTTACGTGCCTGCTTCTGCCTAACACCGCTCAGTCAGATACTTGTATGCTTGTATGCTCAGTCAGATTATATGCAATGCAGGACACGGTAGATAATACCTAGTAATATCATCAACCATGTGTAGTTAACTAGTAATTATGATTGATTGTTTTTTATAAGATAAGTTTAATGCTAGCTAGCAACTTACCTTGGCTTACTGCATTCGCGTAACAGGCAGTCTCCTTGTGGAGTGCAACTAGAGAGAGGCTGGTCGTTATTGCGTTGGACTAGTTAACTGTAAGGTTGCAAGGTTGGATCCCCCGAGCTGACAAGGTGAAAATATGTCATTCTGCCCCTGAACAAGGCAGTTAAACCACCATTCGTTCCTAGGCCGTCATTGAAAATAAGAATGTGTTCTTAACTGACTTGCCTCGTTAAATAAAGGTCTAAAAAAAATTGGCAAATCGGCGGCCAAAAATACCGATTTCCGATTGTTATGAAAACTTGAAATCGGCCCTATAATTAATCAGCCATTCCGATTAATCGGTCGACCTCTAGTCTGTTTAACCTTGAAGGACCTATTCTCATCACAAATAGTACATACTGTAGTATCTTATTTATTTGACTGCAATTGAGTGGTTTAAGTCCTAACTTGTCCATATCTCAACTTTGAACAAAATGTATGTCTCCCTTTTATGTGTAAACGTCTCATGTAGTTTCAATAGTTGGGTGACAGCTACTGGCATCAGAATGGTTTTGTATGAGAACATATGTTGCTTATCTTTCCTCAAAGGATCAGGCTCTGTACCCTTAAAGGGAGAATCTAGCAGTACAACCAAATATTACAGCACATGATCAAAGCACTTCAGTGTTTCATCCCTGAAACACAGCTGAGGCTTTATACACGTGTAATTACTGTTGTGTAACAAATATGATCATAGTACCTTTAATCGTAGAATAACTGAGGCTAGTATTTCTACAGTATGTGGGTAGAGATCGTATACTACAGTAGAGCTCAGTAAAATGCAGCATTGACTGACTGTGTGTGTGAGTGGCGTGCTGCACATCTCGACAATGCCTCATGCCTGGCCTGACGTGTCCAGTGTTCCGTTCACACTCTCAGCCTCCTGTCCCCCTCAGCCTCCTTTCCCCTCCACTCCTCCTCATCCTCTATTAGGGCTCTGTGTGTCCTCCTAGTTTCACCAGAGCAGCCTCCTGTCTCTTTGTCCCATTGTCCCTCCACCCTCTGTGTGTCCACTAGCATCACCAGGGCGAGACCGGCCCTGCAGACATCTATAGAGGCTGCCAGCCCATTCCCCTAATCCCTTCAGACAGCCAGACGTCACTTCTGTGCTGCGGCACAGTATAGACTTCTGCTCACAGTAGAGTCCGTTTTAGATGTTCAGCATAGTACAATGTAGCCAGTAGGCCATATCCCTAAAATAGACAACCAGTGATGGCAGTTATATTTCCGGTCAGTCAGTGGCTGATGTCATTGGAGCAGGGCCTGTGTTGCTGCATCCTGCTCTAATGAAATTGAATGAATCTTTCCTCTGGACAAGCCTAAATGTGTGTCAGTTTGTACTGTGTGTTTGTCACTGTGTGTGTCTGTCTGTATCTCTGTGCCTCAACATGATGGAGCTTTCTGATTCTGAAGTAGATGGCCATACAGCCAGGATGTTGTTGTGTAAACAAAGAGGAGCTTCCGTAGCCAATCAATCTGCTGCTCCAAAGCCTCTTCTGGGGGACCTGGGACCCTTGTTAGCCAATTAGACTGCTGCATCTGCTGGCTCCAGCTGCTGACAGCAGATAAATAGCAGACTGTGGATTCATCAGGGCTGAGAGTTATGACTTTCTTCTACGTCCCAAATGGCAACCTATTCCCTATTTAGTGCAATACTTTTGACCAGAGCCCAGGGACACCTCCTCCCTATCTTTTCTGTTTCCCAATCCCCAAGGCTGGTCTCACTCTCTCATCCCCAGAGTCAGGAGCAATCGCTGACCCCTGACCTCCCGGCGAAGCAGTTATTTCAGCCCTCTGCCTTCTGTTGGGCTGTTTTATTGTTCTTCTCTTCCTATCCCCGCACAACAGGGGACATAACTCATCCAACCATTGTCCTCTCCTCTTTTCCTCTCCTCATTCCCATCTGTCGCCATTGTCGGCACATTACCAGGAACATTGCCATCAGTCTTAAAGCATCTGATAAAGAAAGAAAACATAGCTAGTAGTACTGCAATTGTCTGTCAGATAGTCCCCTCTATAACACTGTATGATTACTAAGAAGAGTGGTGTCAGTCGGTACTGTATTCTAAATGATTGCGTTGAGTAGATGCATAGTGACATTTGATCGTACAGAGGAAGTGCTGCCTGAGCTGTTTTATGTGGTCTGCAGCAGCAGGCCAGCGTGCCGTGAAGTTGACACTGAGGCAGTTACAGTCCGTTATATAAATAAGCAGGATCGTATCTGACCTTTATGCTTACACTGGGCTTAGTAGCAGGAGGAGTACGTCCCAAATGGCACCCTTTTTGGTAGTGCACTACTCTGGTCAATATGTAGGGAATGTAATTTGGGATGCAACCTGGGGCTCTGTGATGTTCTTGTACCATGTTTAGTTGAAAAACCCTGATGAAGCCATACACCGGAGCTAATGGTTTTAACAATAAACAATTGTTTTTAAAGTGAACTTCCATTGTTTTCCCAAGAGTTTCTGAAACTGGTTTAATCTATTTAAGTATTTTATCAGGCTAACTTCATTGGTATGGTGTTTTGGCTGACACACCTGTGTTTGCATGAAGGGGATGTATTGTCATTCACACAGCTTGTGTTATGATGAGCTGTGAGGATGGAAATAAAAGGTGTGACAGTGGAGGAATCTAGGCTAGGCTACAAGTGTCCAAACCACTCCTGCTTGAACTAGTGTAGGAGGAATCTAGGCTAGGGGACAAGCGTCCAAACCACTCCTGCTTGAACTAGTGTAGGAGGAATCTAGGCTAGGGGACAAGCGTCCAAACCACTCCTGCCTGAACTATGCAGCAAATATTCACACATCAAATACTCTCTCTTTTCGAGCAAAATTATTGATTGAGATAATAAAAACATTGAGTTGTGGATTGTGATTGTTAAGGGAAATACTCTGTGGTTTTTGAGAAATGGGAATCCAATTTATAATAAGTTGTGGAGTGCAAATAGAATTGTGCTGCTGGTTGAGCACAAGGGACATTGGAAATGGAATGGCAACAAGCCTACTAAGTGAACTGCTCTTTGCCAGGATTATTATCCAAAAGGAAAGTGAGTAGTAGGTTACGTCCCAAATGGCACTCTATTCCCTATATAGTGCACTACTTTTGACCAGGGTCCATAGGAAAATAGGGTGCCATTTGGGACACTGGCATATTCCGCTGCCTCCAGTCCAGTTACCAAAACGACCAGACGTAGTCAGCTACCTCCAGTCCAGTTACCAAAATTGTGTCCTTGTTCAGGCATGGCAGTTCATTGTGTTAACAGTTCGCACAGACCGATGGCCTTCTGAAGCCAGCTATAAATACCCTAGCATTTCTGGCCCAAAATACACATGAGCTAGTGCAAATGGATACGCTGGTCCCCACACAATAGTCCTAGTAGCAATGTATGAGAAGTTGAGGTCATTACTGGGTTATTATGCTATAGGCTCAGGCTTTTCCAATGGACTACACATTTGTGAGTGAACTGGATGTTAGCTGTCCTTCTCAATGGCTATGTACTGAACAGTAAGCTGCTTTTAGGAAGTCTCTTCCTGCCTTCCCTCAGTGCTTTTATTTGATATAGCCAAGTCTTAATGGTCTCTCAGACATCCCATTTGCAGGGTGGACATTCTGAACCACCTGACTTCAAAGGGTGAAGTAATCTCCCACAGCCTCAACCTGGGACAATGTGTTTCCCTCAAATGAGATTTGAGACCAGCTACAGGAGAGCGAGAGAGAGACAGCCTCAGGCTACAGGGTCAATGATTCTCTGGGGGCTACAGGAAGCCGCGGGGAAGGGGACTGTTGCTGTTCTAATGAGCTGCTAATTGATATCCAACAGTACACAGAACACCCCATTTAGAATCTCACTGGGAATTCCATGGAAGAGAAAATATCCCTTTTTAAAGAGGAACACCCTCGGAGTTGCTTGGCGTGCATGTTTTACTTTAGTGAGTGGGTTTATAATGCGATACTCTCAGTTCTGTATTTCCACTTTGAGGACAGAACTATTTAGGAGGTGTGTACTCCATGTGGATCCATCTCTAATTGTTACTAACAGGTCTCTAATGCGGTCCATTTCAATCACATTTATTTTATAAAGCCCTTTTTACATACGCATTCGTCCTTTGTTGTTGAGGTTGTTTACGTTGGGACTGGGACACACTGCATTAGTTAGTGCCCTGGGAAAACACCTCTAGTAATAAAACTTGTTGCTTGGCCAGTAGAACTTGTACTTGCTGATACAGGTCACTCAAGCATCCCATCTTAGTAAAAACAAGCAATAGGTTAAGATGGAGGAGCAGGAAAAACCTGGAGCATTGCCTCTTGTTCTTCAGGAGAAGTCAGACATATAGGCGACGTTGGAAATCTGATTACAGTCCTGACTTAGAGAGTAATGGGAAAAGCGGCTCGCTTGCCTTGCACTCAGGCTTCTGCTCCATTCAAAGGAAGCCATTCTTATTTCCCTTGAGTGTGCTGTAGTTAAGCCACAAAGCAGATCTGAACCGACAAACTACCCTGTTTCGGCTGTTTAGGAGATATAACAAAGTGTTGGAAGGAGATGCTGATAGACAATAGCTGGAATAATTGCCCTGTTCTAAAGCATCTATTATACCTACTCCCCATGCAACATTTTCAGATTAAAGTTTTTGTCTGCACCTTGGGGCAACCCCTGTGGAGTTGTATGTCTGTGTTTCTGTTATTATAGAGAATGAAAACAGGAGTCGGTTAGGGAGTCCCCAAGCTTCCAACAGTGCACAGAGCTATGTCAACCACTTCATCTGAGAACCTACAGTACCAGTCAAAGGTTTGGACACTCCTACTCATTCAAGAGGTTTTATTTTTACTATTTTCTACATTGTAGAATAATAGTGAAGACGTCAAAAATATGAAATACAGTGCCTTGCGAAAGTATTCGGCCCCCTTGAACTTTGCGACCTTTTGCCACATTTCAGGCTTCAAACATAAAGAAATAAAACTGTATTTTTTTGTGAAGAATCAACAACAAGTGGGACACAATCATGAAGTGGAACGACATTTATTGGATATTTCAAACTTTTTTAACAAATCAAAAACTGAAAAATTGGGCATGCAAAATTATTCAGCCCCTTTACTTTCAGTGCAGCAAACTCTCTCCAGAAGTTCAGTGAGGATCTCTGAATGATCCAATGTTGACCTAAATGACTAATGATGATAAATACAATCCACCTGTGTGTAATCAAGTCTCCGTATAAATGCACCTGCACTGTGATAGTCTCAGAGGTCCGTTAAAAGCGCAGAGAGCATCATGAAGAACAAGGAACACACCAGGCAGGTCCGAGATACTGTTGTGAAGAAGTTTAAAGCCGGATTTGGATACAAAAAGATTTCCCAAGCTTTAAACATCCCAAGGAGCACTGTGCAAGCGATAATATTGAAATGGAAGGAGTATCAGACCACTGCAAATCTACCAAGACCTGGCCGCCCCTCTAAACTTTCAGCTCATACAAGGAGAAGACTGATCAGAGATGCAGCCAAGAGGCCCATGATCACTCTGGATGAACTGCAGAGATCTACAGCTGAGGTGGGAGACTCTGTCTATAGGACAACAATCAGTCGTATATTGCACAAATCTGGCCTTTATGGAAGAGTGGCAAGAAGAAAGCCATTTCTTAAAGATATCCATAAAAAGTGTTGTTTAAAGTTTGCCACAAGCCACCTGGGAGACACACCAAACATGTGGAAGAAGGTGCTCTGGTCAGATGAAACCAAAATTGAACTTTGGCAACAATGCAAAACGTTATGTTTGGCGTAAAAGCAACACAGCTCATCACCCTGAACACAACATCCCCACTGTCAAACATGGTGGTGGCAGCATCATGGTTTGGGCCTGCTTTTCTTCAGCAGGGACAGGGAAGATGGTTAAAATTGATGGGAAGATGGATGGAGCCAAATACAGGACCATTCTGGAAGAAAACCTGATGGAATGGTTCAAAAATAAACATATCCAGGTGTTAGAATGGCCAAGTCAAAGTCCAGACCTGAATCCAATCGAGAATCTGTGGAAAGAACTGAAAACTGCTGTTCACAAATGATCTCCATCCAACCTCACTGAGCTCGAGCTGTTTTGCAAGGAGGAATGGGAAAAAATTTCAGTCTCTCGATGTGCAAAACTGATAGACATACCCCAAGCGACTTACAGCTGTAATCGCAGCAAAAGGTGGCGCTACAAAGTAATTTTGCACGCCCAATTTTTCAGTTTTTGAGTTGTTAAAAAAGTTTGAAATATCCAATAAATGTCGTTCCACTTCATGATTGTGTCCCACTTGTTGTTGATTCTTCACAAAAAAAATACAGTTTTATATCTTTATGTTTGAAGCCTGAAATGTGGCAAAAGGTCGCAAAGTTCAAGGGGGCCGAATACTTTCGCAAGGCACTGTAACACATATGGAATCATGTAATAACTAAAGAAATGTTCAACAAATCAAAATATATTTGGGATTCTTCAAAGTAGCCACCCTTTGCCTTTGACAGTTTTTCACACTTGGAATTCTCTCAACCAGCTTCAACTGGAATGCTTTTCCAGAGCACTTGTTGTATGCGTTTCATTCACTCTGCAGTTCAATTAATCCCAAACTATCTCAATTGGGGTGAGGTTAGGTGATTGGAGGCCAGGTCATCTGATGTAGCACTTCATCACTCTCCTTGGTCAAATAGCCTTTACACAACTTGGAGGTGTGTTGGATCATTGTCCTGTTGA
Source organism: Oncorhynchus kisutch (assembly GCF_002021735.2). Lineage (NCBI taxonomy): Eukaryota > Metazoa > Chordata > Actinopteri > Salmoniformes > Salmonidae > Oncorhynchus > Oncorhynchus kisutch. The sequence goes on along the minus strand of NC_034198.2, from coordinate 25,409,631 downwards.
AAAACAAATGATAGTCCCACTAAGCGCAAACCAGATGGGATGGTGTATCGCTGCAGAATGCTGTGGTAGCCATGCGGGTTAAGTGTGCCTTGAAATCTAAATGAATGAATCACAGACCGTGTCACCAGAAAAGCTCCCCCACACCATCACACCTCCATGCTTCACAGTGGGAACCACATGCGGGGATCATCTGTTCACCTATTCTGTGTGTCACAATGACACGGCAGTTGGCACCAAAAATCTCATTTGGACTCATCAGACTAAAGGACAGATTTCCACCAGTCTAATGTCCATTGCTCATGTTTCTTGGCCCAAGCATATCTCTTCTTATTGGTGTCCTTTAGTAGTGGTTTCTTTGCAGCAATTTAACCATGAAGGCCTGATTCACACAGTCTCCTCTAAACAGTTCATGTTGAGATGTGTCTGTTATTTGAACTCTGAAGTATTTATTTGGGCTGCAATTTGAGGCTGGTGACTCGAATGAACTTATCCTCTGCAGCAGACGTAATTCTGGGTCTTCCTTTCCTGTGGCGGTCCCCATGAGAGCCAGTTTCATCACAGTGCTTGATGGTTTTTGCAACTGCACTTAAAGAAACTTTTAAAGTTCTTAATTTCTGCATTGACTGACCTTCATGTCTTAAAGTAATGATGAACTGTCATTTCTCTTTGCTTATTTGAACTGTTCTTGCCATAATATGGACTTGGTCTTTTACCAAATAGGGCTATCTTCTGCATACCACCCCTACCTCGTCACAACAAATTAAGGAAATAAATTACACAAATTAGCTTAACAAGGCACACCTGTTAATTGAAATGCATTCCAGGTGAAGCCTGTTGAGAAAATGCCAAAAGTGTGCAAAGCAAGCATCAAGGAAAAGGGTGGCTACTTTGAAAAATCTCATATTTTGATTTGTTTAACACTTCTTTGGTTTCTATATGATTCCATGTGTTATTTCATAGTTTGTCTTCTATTATTCTATAATGTAGAAAATAAAGAAAAACCCTTGAATTAGGTGTTCAAACTTTTGACTGGTACACTATTTCTCAAACTGCCATTATAGAACCTATTTCAAACTGCTGTTAACCATTGGGGTGCCCATTGACTTTCTCAAGTTGAGCAGCAATATATTTTAGCCCACATTTAAAGCCAGACAGAAAATCTAAATCAAATCAGGCAGTTTACCTTGTTGTTCTTGAGCACTGGGACTATGGTGGTCAGCTTGAAACATGTAGGTATTACAGACTCGGTCAGGGATGGTTGAAAATGTCAGTGAACACACTTGCCAGTTGGTCAGCGCATGCTCGGAATACACATCCTGGTAATCCATCTGGTCCTGCGGCCTTGTGAATGTTGACATGGTTAAAGGTATTACTCACATCGGCTACAGAGAGTGATCACACATTCGTCAAGAACAGCTGATGCGCTCATGCATGCTTCAGTGTTGTTTGCCTCCACACGAGCATAGAAGTAATTTAGTTTGTCTGGTAGGCTCGTATCACTGGGCAGCTCACGGCTGTAATAGTTTGCAAGCCCTGCCACATCTGATGAGCGTCGGAGCCGATGTAGTAGGATTCAATCTTAGTCCTGATTTGACGCTTTGCCTGTTTGTCGGAGGGCATAGCGGGATTTCTTATAAGCATCCGGTTTAGAGTCCCGCTCCTTGAAAGAGGCAACTCTAGCCTTTAGCTCAGTGCGGTTGCCTGTAATCCATGGCTTCTGGTATGTTTGTACAGGCGCTGTGGGGAAGACGTCATCGATGCACTTATTGATGAAGCCAGTGACTGATGTGGTGTACTCCTCAATGCCATCAGAAGAATCCTGGAACATATTCCAGTCTTTGCTAGCAAAACAGTCCTGTAGTTTAGCATCTGCATCATCTGACCACTTCCATATTGAGCGAGTCAATAACTTCCTGCTTTAGTTTTTGCTTGTAATCAGGAGGATAGAGTTATGGTCAGATTTGTAAAATGGAGAGTAAGGGAGAGCTTTGTATGCGTCTTTGTGTGTGGATTAAAGGTGGTCTAAAGTTTTAGATTTTTTTCTTCCTCTGGTTGCACATGATCATGCTGGTAGAAATGAGGTAAAACGTATGTTTCCCTGCATTAAAATCCCTGGCCACTAGGTGCGCTGCCTCTGGATGATCATATTTTTGTTTGCTTATGGCCTTAAACAGCTTGTTGAGTGTGGTCTTTGTGCCAGCATCGGTTTGTGGTGCTAAATAGACTTCTGCAAAAAATATAGACAAACTTTCTTGATAAATAGTGTGGTCTACAGCTTATCATGAGATACTCTACCTCATGCGAGAAAAACCTCGAGACGTCCTTAATATTACATTTCGTGCACGAGCTCTTATTGACAAATAGACACAGACCACCACCCCTTGTCTTACCAGAGGCAGCTGTTCTATCTTGCTAATGCACAGAAAACCCAGCCAGCTGTATGTTATCCATGTCGTCGTTCAGCCACAACTCGGTGAAACCCAAGATATTACAGTTAATGTCCCGTTGTTAGGATAGTCTTGATCGGAGCGCATCCATTTTATTATCCAATGATTGCTGGTTGGCTAATAGGACTGATGGTAGAGGAGGATTACGCACTTGCCATCGGATTCTTACAAGGCACCCCGACCTACGTCCCAGATATCTGTCTCTTCTTCATGCGAATGACTGGCCTTGTCGGGTGTCTGACGTAAATGTGTCCAACTCGTTAAAGAACAAATATTAGTCCAGTATGAGGTGCTACTAAAGGCATAAGAAAGAGCTGTATAATGACATTTGGAAGAGTTGTATAAATAGTAGGCTTGGGCAGTATCCAGATCATCATACCGGGATATTCTGTAATAATGGCACTGGACACAAACCCCACTGTACTTGTAAAATCCCATAGCGAATAACTAAATGTGAACGATCACATTAAATGTATACAGTCTCTGACCTAAGCTATTTCCAGGACAGACATCCCAGCTCATAAAGTTATACAAGTATCTAAACAATGCTACACAGTTTGCTGTATGCACAGCACAGCTCTTGATCCAGGAGGGGATTATCTGTTACCAAGCAAAGCTTGATTTTGGAAAAAGCTAACAGCTAAATAGCTACTAAATTAGCAAACCGAATGCACAACTGCAGAGCATTTAGCATATTTTAGATAGTTAATATAATAGCTTTAAAATTTCTAGCTGAAAAACAGTTATAAATTCCATACTATAACTAGATCACCTGGTGTGTGCACTGCACAACAGTGATTCACAAGGTTCCAGTCTTTCTTCATGTAAACAAACACCCCACTGAGTGGGGACTACCGGTAAGCTTCATAATGAAAAATTGTGTTGACTGTATTGAAAAAAACAGTCCATGGCCATCTCCAAATAATCCAGTATACGGTATACCACCCAAGCCTAAAAGACATTAGGAAGAGCTGTATAAAAGATATTAGAAAGAGCTTGTCGGGAAGTGTGCGGTGTGCCTGACTACACAAGTGGCAATGAGTAAACACTACAAAACAGTTCAAGTTTCAGATGCTTTTACTTTGTCTTACGGCTCTTACTTGCTAAGATTTTAGTGTCTCTGGAGTTTTAGTCCACAAAGCCGTTGAGGCAGGAGAGTAGTTAAAGATGGCGGCCACCTGTAGTCTCAGGCGGTGGCTTCACTGGCAGAGTCCGCAACTCTCCTTCTGAGGAGTCTGTAGACGGTGAGAGAAACAAAGAGTAGGCATGCTGTGTCTTCCTAACTGCTCCCATTGAGTGAGGTCCAGTCTGCACACTCTTGCCAGTCAGTTGATTAGGGAATGCCTTGCAGGTGTGCTGATTAGTAATCCTGCACAGGTGTGTTGGGTGAGCAGCGCTGTGGTGCTGTCTTCGGCTGAACTGAGTGCTGCTGTCCACTGTGTTGCAGTCCGTGCCGCTGTCCATGGTGCTGAAGTGAGTGCACCTGTGCAGAGGTAGGTGGCACTGTCCATGTTGCTGAACTGGGCATTCTTCAGCCACAGTTAGGCATGGGCATTTCACGGTGCCACAGAGCTGCATAAAGACGTTAGGGGGAGCTGCATGAAGACGTTAGGGGGAGCTGCATGAAGACGTTAGGGGGAGCTGCATGAAGACGTTAGGGGGAGCTGCATGAAGACGTTAGGGGGAGCTGCATGAAGACGTTAGGGGGAGCTGCATGAAGACGTTAGGGGGAGCTGCATGAAGACGTTAGGGGGAGCTGCATGAAGACGTTAGGGGGAGCTGCATGAAGACGTTAGGGGGAGCTGCATGAAGACGTTAGGGGGAGCTGTGAGACATAAAGGCAAGAGCATTGTAGCAGAATAATGGAAGAGAGGAGAGGCAGGAATGTGAATGCACATATTTATCTCAGCAATTTATCAATGAAATGGAGACACTAAGTGTCATTCCGGGATACAGATGAATGTAGTAATTTTATACGGAAATCATACCGTATGAACAGAATTTAATGATAGCCTGGTAGTATCAGCACTTAAAACAGTGATTTAAAATATTTGGATACATTCCATAGACTTGTTGTGAAACAGGACTGTGGTAGTCTAATATGAGCTGATCTGTATGGATGAAGACAGAGGTTTTCATCTACTTCCTCATATCCTTTCTAATCAGCATGTGGCCAATGGGACCTGGGGGACAGGTGGGCTGCCTCACCTGAGCCCTGTCTACTGCCTGACCCCTAGTCTTCCTGTGTGTCTAGACTGGTGTATTAATATCCCCCTCCTCTTTCCCCCACCCATAAATCGTTGCTTTGCCATCTATTTTAACTCTAATCACTGCCCTTTCAGCAAGTGTACTCTCTGAGAGGGCAACACAGACCACGTCTAGGCTGTATGTTTTGTCATGTAATAAGGTGTTTCCAGTTTACATCTCTCACTTCTACACAGATATCTCAGAATGATGCTAGACACTTGTTCAGACACATCCAAAACATTTGTTCAAATACATTAGTTGTAGAGCCAATAACTCATGCATGAAAACTCATAGATAAAGCACTACAAAATGTTCCCTGCAGGGGTAAAAATGTACAAATAATTAGGAAATCTAAAATGTCCATGTGAAACCCTTGAGGGAATCTAATTATTGTGACTCAGACAGTTAGTCTGAAGAAGCCTATTGTACGCCAGTGGCATTCTATCCTCATGAATGCAATTTTCTTTGTCATAAATGGCACCCTATTCCCTATGGGCCCTGGTCAAAAGTAGTGTACTATATAATGAAGGGGTGCCATTTGGGATGCATACCAAATCTAATTTTGGCCTGTGTTTGAAGAGAGTGCAAAGCAGACAGACAACTGCATTGGGTAGTGGACTAGAATGGAGGAGCTCAGTGGTGAGCTATGGTGAAGAAGGGGCTCTGAAGCCAAACAGAGTTGAAATTCAATTTGGGATGTTGGTAATGTTTCCTTAAGTCAGTTTTGATGAAATCTTAGCTACTGACGGATCTCTGGGTAAACAAATACCTCTGTCAGTTCCTAAACTTCTGAAATCCCTCCTTCTGTGCTCCTATAATTATTTGTAAATAAATCATGTATATTTGTCACTGCATTATTCATGTTGTGCTTTTATTTTGTTCTCTTGTCTATTCAACATCAATTGAGGCTTGTACCTTTTTCAAGTGATCATGTATAGGTCATCCTGTGCTCTCACGGAAACCAAACAAAGACAGTGCAACTTGACAAGCAGAATGTTGTCAAACAGCTGTCTGTCTCTGTCTGTCTTTCTAACTCTCTGTTGTAATGTCATAATGAGTAGTTACATGCACAAAAATGAATGTAGGCATCTTAGAAGTAGTTTTCACGTACAGACTATATGTCCAAACTCAGAATCAAATATGCTTATTAGGGATGCACGATATATTGGTGAACATATCGGAATCAGACGATATCTATGGGGGTACCACAGGGTTCAATTCTCGGGCCGACTCTTTTCTCTGTATATATCAACGATGTCGCTCTTGCTGCGGGTGATTCCCTGATCCACCTTTCCATAGACGACACCATTCTGTATACATCTGGTCCTTCTTTGGACACTGTGTTAACTAACCTCCAAACGAGCTTCAATGCCATACAATACTCCTTCCGTGGCCTCCAACTGCTCTTATATGCTAGTAAAACTAAATGCATGCTTTTCAACCGTTTGCTGCCCACACCAGCCCGCCCGACTAGCATCACTACTCTGGATGGTTCTGACTAAGAATACGTGGACAACTACAAATACCTAGGTGTCTGGCTAGACTGTAAACTCTCCTTCCAGACTCTTATTAAACATCTCCAATCCAACATTAAATCTAGAATCGGCTTCCTATTTTGCAACAAAGCCTCCTTCACTCATGTCGCCAAACATACCCTCGTAAAACTGACTATCCTACCGATCCTCGACTTTGGCGATGTCATTTACAAAATAGCTTCCAATACTCTACTCGGCAAACTGGATGCAGTCTATCACAGTGCCATCCGTTTTGTCACCAAAGCCCCTTATACCACCCACCACTGTGACCTGTATGGTCTAGTCAGCTAGCCCTCGCTACATATTCATCGTCAGACCCACTGGCTCCAAGTCATCTATATGTCTATGCTAGGTAAAGCTCTGCCTTATCTCAGCTCACTGGTCACGATAACAACACCCACCTGTAGAACGTGCTCCAGCAGGTATATCTCACTGGTCCTCCCCAAAGCCGCCTTTCCTTCCAGTTCTCTGCTGCCAATGACTGGAACGAATTGAAAAAATCCCTCACTAACTTTTAACATCAGCCATCTTAGCAGCTAACCGATCCCTGCAGCTGTACATAACCCATCTGTAAATAGCCCACCCAATCTACCTACCTCATCCCCATGTTGTTTTTATGAACTTTTCTGCTCTTTTGTACACCAGTATTTCTACTTGCACATCATCATCTGCACATCTATCACTCCAGTGTTAATTAGCTAAATTGTAATTACCCCGCTACTATGGCCTATTTATTGCCTTACCTCCTCACGCCATTTGCACACACTGTATATAGACTTTCTTTTTTGTCTATTGTGTTGTCTGCGTACAGTCAATACGCGTACAGTCAATACGCTTGTTTATTCCATGTGTAACTCTGTGTTGTTGTTTGTGTCTCACTGCTTTGCTTTATCTTGGCCAGGTCCCAGTTGTAAATGAGAACTTGTTCTCAACTAGCCTACCTGGTTAAATAAAGGTGAAATAATAAGAAATAAAAAATAAAGTTAAAAATGCTATAATCGTATCAGCCCATGTCTAGTTTAACGCCCCGATGTGCAAAACCGATGTCAAAGCTGACGTGCATACCTATATAACGTAGCTACATGACGTAATGATGCCACGTAAAATGTTGCGCTATATTTTGCGCCATATGTGAGCGATACTAGCCCACAATGTCTGCTGTGTGGATTGAGCAGTCTACAAGTCGAGCAGTCATTTGAAAGAGTAAGTTGTCTCACTCTAATTTTCTTAAAGGCGAAATTCATTAAAGCCAGGATAATGGAATTTATTGCCCTTGTTAATCAACCGTTCTCTGTCGTGTGTGATGTTGGCTTTCGCCGACTGGTCGAGCACCGGTACACACTACCAAGTGAGCTATTTTTCAGATGTTGCCCGACCGGAGTTACACAGTAATAATGTCACTGGTATTAGCTTCACGGCATACTATGGAATGCCGTTTGGATCTTTGCGTGTCAAAAAAGATACAGTAGCACTGTCAAAGCTGTACAAAAAAGTCTGCTAACAAGCAAACACCGGCCACGAACGTTGTTTACAATACCTCGTTGGTAATAAAGCATCATTTGTTCAGCCGCAACTTCTGGGGTAGTGAGCTTTAGCTTTGTACCAAGCTAGCACCAATACATCCATCCTGAAAACAATAACCAGTAGAACCTGCAGTCATTTTCATTATTCTTAGCAATGATTTAGGAATGCTTGTGAGTAAGTATTAGCTAGGTAATCACTTGTTCTTCACCTATTGAAATTGAACTTCAGTTCATGAAAATAAATAGCTAGTCAGCTTTGGGCAACAGGGCTAAGTTGCTAATGTTATAAGCAGTCAGCTAGCTTCATCTGGCTAGTGAGGCTCAACCGCACTGGGTTATGTGTTGTGAAGCTAGCCACAATAAGGATTAGGCACAATAGTGTAATTTGCGGTTTGCCTTCAAAATGAAAGAATGTCATTGACAGTAATGCAAATGAATACAAATAGTAGAATTATGCCATACTTTTATTTTTAAGGCTAACCGGAAAGTACACTATTGTGGCTAATCCTTATTGTGGCTAGCTTCACATAGATTGTTCCAACCTCCATTAATCAAATAAGAACTGTCTTATAAATTAGGGTTATTTTAGATGATAACACCTAGTTATCATGATGACATATAGTTAGCTAGCTACTGAAACAGATGTCGTTTTATTTGACACGTCAAATAGTGTTATTTGAGGTGTATCATTTTTGACACACAAAGACCCAAACTGTGTTCCATAGAAATCCTGGTTGTGAATGAAACGACGAAACAGCACATCAAGTAAGTGAAAGAAGTAGGTTTTGATTATGTTTTACTGGTAATGGGACATACGTAAATGCCAACAAAATAACTTTTGTGTGTGTGTGTAACCTTATTTAACTAGGCAAGTCCGTTAAGAACAAATTCTTATTTATAATGACTGCCCGGACGACGCTGGGACAATTGTACTTCGCACAATGGGACTCTCAATCAGGGCTGGATGTGATACAGCCTGGATTCGAACCAGGGACTGTAGTGATGCCTCTTGCTCTGAGATGCAGTGCCTTAGACCACTGCATCCGTGTGTGTGTTAACTATTTAACTGTACTAGAATGCTTAAAAGGCCACTAAAATTGTAAATATTGGTTATCGGTATCAGGGGGTTTTTGGCAAGGGAAATATCGGTATCTGCCAAAAATGTCATATCGGTGCATCACTAATGCTTATTATTTTGATTGGCAATTTTCTTCATTTATCAGAGTGCCACCAGGTAGCCTGATTTCAGATGTGTCTATGTAAACAGGATTATTAGTGAAATAATTATTATTGGAAAGCATGTAAAACGTTTTAATCAAACTATGCTGAACAAAAATATAAATGCAACATGTAAAGTATTGGTCCCATGTTTCATGAGCTGCAAAAAGAATGTGCACACATTTGTTTACATCCCTGTTAGTGAGCATTTCTCTTTTGCCAAGATAATCCATCCACCTGACAGGTGTGGCATATCAAGAACAGCATGATCATTACACAGGCCACTCTAAAATGTGTCATTTTGTCACACAACACAATGCCACAGATGTCACAAGTTTTGAGGGAGTGTGAAATTGTCATGCTGAATTTAATGTTAATTTGTCCACCATAAGTTGCCTCCACGTCATTTTAGAAAATGTGGCGGTACATCCAACCGGCCTCACATCCAGCTTCTTCACCTGCGGGATCGTATGAGACCAGCCACCCAGACAGCTAATGAAATTGTGGGTTTGCACAACCAAAGAATTTCTGCAAAAACTGTCAGAAACCGTCTCAAGCTCATCGGCGTGCTCGTTGTCCTCACCAGGGTCTAGACCTGACTGCATTTCTGCATCGTAACCGACTTCAGTGGGCAAATGCTCACTACTGGCATGCTGGAGAAGTCTGGTCTTGATGGATGAATCACGGTTACAACTGTATGATGGTAGACGGCATGTATGGCCTTGTGAGGGCGAGCAGTTTGCTGATATCAACATTGTGAACAGTGCCCCATTGTGGCTGTGGGGTTATGGCATGGGCAGGCATAAGCTACGGACAACAAACACAATTGCATTTTATCAATGGCAATTTGAATGCACAGAGAAACCGTGACGAGATCCATTGTTGTGCCATTCATCTGCCGCCATCACCTCATATTTCAGCATGATGATGCGCGGCCCCATGTTGCAAGGATCTGTAAACAATTCCTGGAACCTGAAAATGTCCCAGTTCTTCCACTCATCAGACATGTCACCCATTAAGCATGTTTCGGATGCTCTGGATCGACTTGTACGACAGCATGTTCCAGATCCCGCCAATATCCAGCAACTTCGCACACCCATTGAAGAGGATTGGGACAACATTCCACAGGCCACAATCAACAGCCTGGTCACCTCTATGCGAAGGAGATGTGTCGCGCTGCATGAAGCAAATGGTGTTCACACCAGAGGCTGACTGGTTTTCTGATCCATGCCCCTATCCTTTTTTAGGGTATCTGTGACCAACCGATGCATATCTGTAGTCCCAGTCATGTGAAATTGATAGATTCTGTCCTAACGAATTTATTTAAATTGACTGATTTTCATTATATGAATTGTAACTTAGTAAAATCTTGTTGTGTTTATATTTTTGTTCAGTGTTCATCACAGTTCTTGGTGCAACACTATGTTTGCATCTAAAATGGTACCCTATTTCCCCCATAGGGATCTAGTAAAAAGTAGTGCACTATATATTGAATAGGGTTCCATCTGGGACACCCTATACACCCAATGTCAGTCCACCCACAGTTTTCCATTAACACGCGGGATCTTGCCTGCCTGCAAACACTTTGACAACAGACTCTTTCAGACATCCCACACTACAATACAGACTGAGTAACTGCACCATTACATTAAATACTGTTGTGGTTTCTGAAGGCTAGATTATTCTCTGTCGTGTATCACCACCTGTGGTTTTGTATGCCGTTGAACATTCTTTCCACTGTGTGCCAATAATTCTCTCTCCCCCTTTCTCTCTTCTGCTCTCTCTCTCTCTCTCTCTCTCGCTCTACATCTTTCCATAGTGTTTAATCATCCTTGTATGGGTTTCCCTCCATAGAGAGCTGTGCTGGGTGTCTGCCCCCTTTGTAGTGGGATCAGGATCGGGACTATGGTTCATGTTCATCATAGAGACATGTAGCACTTCACTGCCTCAGTATCTGGACACCTGGACACCTCCAGACACCTGAACACCTCCGAACACCTGAACACCTCCGAACACCTGCCTAGCCTGCTGTCTACTCATGGTGAGTCATCATGTCTCAGGTTTCACACAACTAAGACTACACCTGTCTGGCTGGCTCTACAGTCATTTAGGTCTAAACCGATGATACTCATGCTCAGCAGCTCTACAGAAACAGGCTGTTGGTGTAAAAGAGAATGTGTTCTCAATGACATACCTGATTTTTAAAAAAGGCAAGCACAAAAGTGTTCAGAGGTGTTTAATAAGCTGTACCTGTTTTGGCATAAACTGAATGAATAGTGGTTCTGTCAGTCAGGGAATGTATTTCGAGGGTATGATGTAGCTAGCTTTAACTGAATACTGTGCTTTTGTAATCAGGTTGGAACACGTATTGCAAGCTTTGATCTTGGTTAGCCCTTTAGCAGTGATGTTTGTGAACTAGTTTTTTCCATAGGAGACTAGTATGGATACAGCCCTTGTAGTAATGTCTAGCAACTACCCAGTTTTATTTGGTAGTGAGAGGAGGTTGGGAGCCACTGCCTCAGAATAGATTTGATGTTGTTTACCAAGGCATAGATGGAGCCCATCAGCAAAGAATAATAATGTATTCTTCTATTGTCTTTTTTCAAAGGCTTGTCATCAAAGACCAGCAGTGGCAGATAGGCAGCTTCTCACAAAAGAAATGAATATCACTATAAAAAAATGGGCTATTATTTCGGAAAGAAGTACTGAGTGCTGATCGATGTGTCTGCTTGGGGGCCTCATGTAATTATTCTGCAACTGTCCAGCCATGAAATTGTTGTTTGGCTTCGAAGTGCAAAACTGTGTATGCGGCTGATAAACTTTGATATGATTTGAAATGGACCCAAAATTATTTAGTGAGTACAAGTTTGAGTGTTCAAGGCCTTCTGAGAGAGGGAGTGTGATAAAGTGAGACAAAGAAGGGGAGCGAGCGAGGGGGAGAGAGAAATATAGAGGGTTCTTCCTGAGGCAAACATCTACACAACTGGCGGCCCAGCTGAAAGCCAGTTATCTAAACTGGTAGTAATCATGGTCGAATTACCGACTGTGGGCCGGGGCCCCGATTGATTTTGTTAGTCACTCTCACTCCGATATCATATTTATAAACTGCAAACATTTCTCTCCAGCCTATGGCAACGTATAGAATTTCAGGAAATGATTTATCAAATTGCATGATCTTCTCTCAGGCCCATGGCAAAATGTCTAGAATTGCAGCAAACTTGCTTTGAAACGGTAACGTTTTCTCTACGCCCCATGGCAAAATGTGGAGAATTGCTTTTTATCTCCGCTGTCAAGAGGGGGGCCGCTGAAATATTTTTGCTCTCAAGGTTGTGTGGCCCCCCAACACTATTTCACTTAGGGCCCCCAACAGGCTAGCAAATAAGATTGGAGTCAAGAAGAAAAGTCTCTGCCAGTAATTTCTCTCTGTGAGAAGGAAAGTTACCAGTACCAGGCTTTAAAGTAGCCTCTACAGTTTCTGCTCTGATGCGTCATGACTGGGCTGCTCTGCTATTTTGTTTTGAACAGTGTGTCTGACTCAGTAGTGCAACGTTATGACTGGGCCGTGTGTGTGTGTGTGTGTGTGTGTGTTTTGAACTGTGTCTGCCTCTGTCTGAATAGCTTCTGACAGCTGTTTAAGGGGTGCAGAGCTGTTGCCGTGGTGCCACTGCAGAGCTGTATCCGTAGTGACAGAAGCCTGGCACACATGGTACGCTGCTACGCAGTGTTGCCCCTAAGACATACTGCAGCAGAGCAGCAAATGGAGTGGAAGCGTAGGCCCATTAAACCGTAGCTCTCCTCAGAGAGGCGACAGAGGCCAACAGCTCCCCCCTCTCTCTCTCGCCTTCTCGCTCTCTCCTTCTCTCCTCTCTCTCCTGCTCTCTCTCTCGCTCTCTGGGCTTGCCTCGCACGGCTCTCATTCCTTCACAGGAAAGCGCTGACACAAACTTTTGTCTGACTAAATGTCTCCTGACCCTGTGACACAGGCTCTTTTGTTCCTTGTGAGATTATGGAGCCGCAGAGCAGACTACAACAACGGAAACACTGTTAGACAGTGTTCTGGAGGTAGTAGAAATTAAAGCTATGGATTGTTCAAAATGTAGTAAATGACATGGAGGTCACTCTGAGGAATGGCTTTTTTGTTTATCAACCACTTTCAAAATGTTCTCTGCAGTGATGTGCATTGTGCTTTTTGACATTAAAGCAAATGGGTAATGTCAAAACCTGCAAGAGTTAACCATTCTGCCACTGTTCTGTAAAAGGCGGTAGGTGTCGATGTTTGCCTGTAAAGCGTGGGCTTGGTGAATGACTCTAAATGTTCTAAATGTCAATGTGAATGATTCCAATCAGCACTTGAGAATGTATGTACTTTTGTGAATACCAGTTATTTAGATACTGGACACTACTGCTTGCTGCTCAGCTATAGAGAGGATGAAGATGATGATGACTTTTGCCAGGATGGTGCATGGGATCTTAGGAACAGCGTTCATCACTGGTGGTGGGAGTGTGTGGAGCTGCAGTAGCTGCAGGTAGGTGAGTGTGTCTGTGTGTGCGTGTGTGTGTGTGTCAAATGCACTTCAAACTCACAAATGACAACCAGCGAAGGCTAACCCCAATTCGCAAGGAAGACAATCCAGTTGAGTTATGATGAACAGTGAACAGTCCTGCCCCTTACCTGGTCTTGTTCTATAGTTGTAGTCCTTTTGATCTTTGCCTGTTTCATTCATCTGAGTTTGTAGTGACTTTGAGCTCAGTATGACTCGAGGCCACAAATCCCTTCAGATTAAAGATGGCGCTGGGACTTTTTCTCTCTCGCTCTTTTGTGACATGTCACGGCTGTTCAAAGAATGTGATGCAAGTGAAGTATCAGTGAGATCTGGTTATAATTCATGAAAGGATTCAAGGAATGGAAACCATGTATGGCAGACAGTGGTTATATGTCTACTTTGCTCATTGTCATCTGCTATAGGAGGTGACGACTCTGGGAGTGTGGTGCCTGGAAAACAACCTCACTCAAAGTCAACAAAACAAAGGAGATGATCGTGGACTTCAGGAAACAGGGGGGTGCACTCTTTACTATTTACATCGATGGGGAGAAGGTGGAAAGCTTCAAGTTCCTTGGCGTACACATCACTGACAAACTTAAATTGACCACCCACCCAGACAGTGTGGTGAAGAAGGCGCAACAGAGCCTCTTCAACCTCAGTAGGCTGAAGAAATTTGGCTTGTCACCTAAAACCCTCACAAACCTTTACAGATGCACAATTGAAAGCATCCTGTCGGGCCGCCTGTTACGGAAACTGCACTGCCCGGAACCGCAAGGCTCTCCAGAGGGTGGTGCGGTATGCCCAACACATTACCGGGGGCAAACTACCCACCCTCCAGGAGACCTACAGCACCCAATATGACACAGCAAGGGAAAAAAAGCAACTGTCTGTTCACCCCGCTATCATCCAGAAGGCGAGGTCAGTACAGGTGCATCAAAGCTGGGACCGAAAGACTGAAAAACAGCTTCTATCAAGTCCATCAGACTGTTAAACAGCCATTACTCATCTCATATGTATATATACTGTTTTCTAGACTTCAGAAGTTGACATACACTCAATTAGTATTTGGTAACATTGCCTTTAAATCGTTTAAATTTGGTCAAATGTTTCGGGTAGCCTTCCATAACCTTCTCACAATAAGTTGGGTGAATTTTGTCCCATTCCTCCTGACAGAGCTGGTGTAACTGAGGCAGGTTTGTAGGCCTCCTTGCTCACACACGCTTTTTCAGTTCTGCCCACAAATTTTATTTTGAATTTAGGTGCATTCAGGGCTTTGTGATGACTACTCCAATACCTTGACTTTGTTGTCCTTAAGCCATTTTTTCACAACTTTGGAAGTATGCTTGGGGTCATTGTCCATTTGGAAGACCCATTTCCTGACTGATGTCTTGAGATGTTGCTTCAATATATCCACATAATTTTCCTGCCTCATGATGCCATCTACTTTGTGAAGTGCACCAGTCCCTCCTGCAGCAAAACACCCCCACAACATGATGCTGACACCCCCGTGCTTCCAGGTTGGGATGGTGTTCTTCGGCTTGCAAGCATCCTCCTTTTTCCTCCAAACATAATGATGGTCATTATGGCCAAAAAGTTATATTTTTGTTTCATCAGACCAGAGGACATTTCTCCAAAAAGTACGATCTTTGTCCCCATGTGCAGTTGCAAACCGTAGTCTGGCTTTTTTATGGTGGTTTTGTAGCAGTGGCTTCTTACTTGCTGGGCTTCTTACTTATTTCGATATAGGACATGTTTTACTGTGGATATAAATACTTTTGTACCTGTTTCCTCCATCATCTTCACAAGGTCCTTTGCTGTTGTTCTGGGATTGATTTGCACTTTTCGCACCACAGTACGTTCATCTCTAGGAGACAGAGCGCGTCTCCTTCCTGAGCGGTATGACGGCTGCATGGTCCCATGGTGTTTATACTTGCGTACTAATGTTTGTACAGATGAACGTGGTACTTGTTAGGTGTTAGGACATTGCTCCCAAGGATGAACCAGACTTGTGGAGGTCTACAATTTGTTTTCTGAGGTCTTTGCTGATTTCTTTTGATTTTCCCATGATGTCAAGAAAAGAGGCACTGATTTTGAAGGTAGGCCTTGAAATACATCCACAGGTACACCTCCAACTGACTCAAATGATGTCAGTTAGCCTATCACAAGCTTCTAAAGCCATGACATCATTTTGGAATTTTCCAAGCTGTTTATAGGCATAGTCAACTTAGTGTATGTAAACTTCTGACCCACTGGAATTGTGATACAGTGAATTATCAGTGCAATTTTCTGTCTGTAAACAATTGTTGGAAAATGTACTTGGTTCATGCACAAAGCAGATGTCCTAACCGACTTGCCAAAACTAGTTTGTTAACAAGAAATTTGTGGAGTGGTTGAAAAACAAGTTTTAATGACTCCAACCTAAGTGTAAGTAAACTTTCGACTTCAACAGTATGTATATGTGTATATGTATGCATATGTGCTTATACGTGTATGCATATGGATATATATTTACCAAAACAATATATGGGGAATTTGAAATGATGCAGACAATTACATTGATGGAAGCAACAATCTTTCTGCAATATTAAGCTGATCCACCCCTAAAAATAAAAATAAATTGCAGCGCTGTATCTGGAACTGCATTTTGCAGAAATAGAATGAATAGAGCACACATAATTTGCTATAATATTTAAATCTATCTGACAGTGGATCTACACAATGCATTGATATCTGAACATTCTGTACAATTATTTTCTCCTGAACAGGCCCCAGGCCAGTGTAAGTGGTCAATTCAAAGTGTTATTGTTTCAATACACACTGTACCATCTTTAAAGGGATGGGTGGCTGCATTATTGATGTAATGTTAATTTGATTTGAACTGATTGTTTTAGTTTTGTGGGCTAGGCTACCCATTTAATTTATGGATCAAGCCTTAGCAGTCATTTTGATCTTGTTCCCAATGATCAGTGCTTTAGTTTATTATATTGCTGTCCAGCGGTTCTGAACTTGCGATTCACCCAATCGTCCATGTTTTTCTGTGAAATAACCTTTTGATTTGAACATTTGAAAAGTTTTGGTATTGGTACCCGCACTCGGCCCCGCCTCACCTACTCAGCCAATCTACTGCGTTGCGGCCGTGGCGTACTGTTTGCTAAACAGTACGTGCTAAATAGTATGTGATGATGAGTAAATAGTATGCAGTTTAATTATATAGTACGCTTGTATGGGTATTCGGACACTGCCCATGTCTCTAGATAAATGCCTGAAGTTGACATGTATCATTTTGTCGGTCCCAGGCCTTTTGTTGTGCAGATCCAGTTAAATGCCTCAATGCTAATGATCATATATTTAATCAAATTAAACTAACTGTTGTAGTTTTTAGTTCTTTATCAAATATTTGGCAGTCATCCAATATTTTTTTATAAATATCTTGCATATATAATACCTTCAAAAGAGAGTTATTCAAAATACTTTCAAATATTATAATTTTTTCTGGGGCCTGTATTTAAATATCAAAAGGAAATCATTGCCTTGAGTATTTGAAAAGTTGGTATATTTTCTCCCCAGGTCTGCATCAGTATTCGTTAATGACAGTGTTCTATTTGATGGTTAAGTCTGCTTGCGCCCCAACATTTAATGGCGCCCTATTCCCTATGCAGTTCAGTAATTTTGACCAGAGGCCAACTATGGGCCCTGGTCAAAAGTAGTGCACTATATAGGTAATAGGGTATCATTTGGGACTCCAGGCCACAGCTCCAGCAGCTCCTCTTCTCAGTCGCTCAGGGGGAATTCAATCAAAAAAGCACATGAAAGGTCACCAGTAGCTTTTCATGTCCCTCCTTGACTCTCTGAGTAGTCCTGTGTGTACTAAAAAAGCCCTTTCGCTGCTACTATTTAGTCTTTATTTTTTTGGTTGGGTTACAAACTACAAATGTAAAAGACTGGAAGCGGCCATTTGGAAGTAGGCCATCACCATCATTTGATGGCTGCCGATGTGTAGTTCTCATTCAATGACTGCTTTGTGCCTTTTGCCAAGTGGTATGTAGATAGAGTAGATAGAGAGGGGTAGTGGACACCTGTAATGGTATGCGTCCCAAATGGCTCCCTATTCCCGTTATAGTGCACTACTTGTCACTGTACCCCAGTCAATAGTAGTGCACTATAAGGGGAATAGGGTGCCATTTGGAACACATTCATTGCCTTTTTATTTTTGATTGGGGTGTTTTTTGCGAACGCTACGGAAAATGGTACTTACTTTGAAGCTCTCCCAGGGTCTTACTTTGAAGCTCTCCCAGGGTCTTACTTTGAAGCTCTCCCAGGGTCTTACTTTGAAGCTCTCCCAGGGTCTTACTTTGAAGCTCTCCCAGGGTCTTACTTTGAAGCTCTCCCAGGGTCTTACTTTGAAGCTCTCCCAGGGTCTTACTTTGAAAGGCCTTCATTCAAAATCAAATAAAATATCTCCTTTTAGATGAGTTATAGCTTATGGATCATTGTACCTTTTTGAATTGATGTTACTTTCATTAACCTTTTTGGATTTAATACATGAATATTCATCCAATATTATTGGATGAGACAATACACACCAATGAGATTGAGCCGGTACAATGTCAAATACCAAGACCGTGTTAGTCAAACTATTTTACATAAAGACAGCCTATGAACTGGTCAAATAAAACAGCAGAAATCAAGAGCACAGCACTGAGACCTGTCTTTCTCTGATAGCCTTTTAAATATAGCTGTCTGGGCGTGTGAGGCACTGCATTTGTCCCAAATGGCACCCTAATTCCTTTTATAGTGAATAGGGTGCCATTTGGGACGTAATAAAGTGTTGTGCCTAGTTCATGTCTTCTACACTAGACTGAGTGTTTTTCTCTATTCTGCTACATTTTTCATTTCCTGTGAGTCTCAGACATTGCGCATAATTGTCAACAGGGGCGTGAGATATGAGCTGGCGAGAGATTGTTTTTAATTCATTTTTTTGTTGGGAGAGCTGCTGCTCCTGTCTCCCTACGTCTTGTCAGGTAAATGTTTGGGTTCAGTGATTTTTATGCCGCAGTGTCCTCATGCAATGGGTCAATCACATAGGCTGTAATAGGAAATGGCACTGTTTATCTCATGTAGCAGTGTATGGTGTCCTCAATACTAAGCAGTATATTTAATGTACTGAATCCAAATACAGAAGTTATACATTAAAGCAGAACCTACACTAATAATCACACATCATTAACATTTGATTTATCTGTGTCTGGAGATCTACTATCAATGGATGTCATTATCTATTCTGTAAGTGTCTGTTGATTAATTTGCATGAAGGCTTTTTTGCCAAAGTTTGGACTAGAGTAGAAACCTTCGCTTGATTTGGTAGAACCAACAGAAGGCACATCATAGTACCTTCTGTTCAACTCAAGTCATCACAGCCAGGTTTGATGGAGAGGTAGCTAGCTGTCACAGATGCGAAAGGTAAACACAGACATCAGATTGGCCATCCAGGGCTTGTGAGGGAAGTCTTGAAGCAGATGGAGATGATTCCATTGGGGATCAGAATGGATGCACAGGTTTGTTCAGATCCTCTCCTATCCTGTTCCTGTGCCAGCCCTCATTGCCAGCTGTACCCCATCAGCAGCTGGCCCTGTTCTTTCTTCTCCTCAGATTCAAATAAATTGATTAAAAACAAGCTTGCTCCCTCCCCCCGCTCGCTCGTTCAAGCACACTCTGTAATGATAAAAGATACGTGTGGTTTTGAAATGTGACATGCCCCCCCCTAGTGTGTGTGTCACACTTGGTGGCCCCTTGATTGTTGCCTTGTGGACACAATGCCCGGCAGAGGGGCAGTGGGAGGACTTGTTCTCTCTTGGGAAGCCTGACTCAAAGCCCAGTAATGAGACCAGGCAGGAAGCAGATGACATTAAGACACTTTCCTTTTAAAGCATTATGTGACCTAATAATAGCACACACACTGTTTTGTGTAGAAGGGCAAGGGATCGCACATGTCATGCAGCATTGTATAATTACATGATTCAAAGGCATTGTGTTTGACCTCTTGATAATAGATAGACAAGTGATCGTATATAAATGTAAGCAAGGTTTAAAATGAATGTGTGCGGGAATGCTATATTTGTTTGGGCTTCTTGCATTCTATTTGGAGTCTAAAAATGATTTGTAATTATGTTTACATATTACACAGAGCGACTTACATGAGCAATTAGTGTTAAGAGCCTAGCTCAAGGGAACATTACAGATTTTTCACCTAGTCTGCTTGGGGATTCGAACCAGCGACTTTCTATTTCTGGCCCAAGCTCTTAACCGCTAGGCTACCTGCCGACCCTGCTTGTTCCATACCCCTGACCATCTGCTCAAGAAACAAATCGTTCCACGGCTGTATCTAGTTGATGATCCCTGCTATAAATAATGATATACAGTCCATGATAGCCTGTTGTCCATCTATTCATTTTATATAGTTTTTTTTATTGTGGTTGAAGAGACCAGTCTATCTGTATCTACCAATGTCTTAGGATGAGAAACTGGAAAATATGTTGATAGCATGACGATCACGAGTAGAATGGTTGATGGTTGTTTATATTGCTTGACCGTCAACTTCACCAGCTCTGTCCTCTGCCTGATGGTTCTGCCCTGTCCTGTCTGCCTGACGGTTCCGCCTTGTCCTGTCTGCCTGACGGTTCTGCCTTGTCCTGTCTGCCTGACGGTTCTGCCTTGTCCTGTCTGCCTGACGGTTCTGCCTTGTCCTGTCTGCATGATGGTTCTGCCCTGTCCTGTCTGCATGATGGTTCTGCCCTGTCCTGTCTGCATGATGGTTCTACCCTGTCCTGTCTGCATGATGGTTCTGCCCTGTCCTGTCTGCATGATGGTTCTGCCCTGTCCTGTCTGCCTGATGGTTCTGCCCTGTCCTGTCTGCCTGATGGTTCTGCCCTGTCCTGTCTGCCTGATGGTTCTGCCCTGTCCTGTCTGCCTGATGGTTCTGCCCTGTCCTGTCTGCATGATGGTTCTGCCCTGTCCTGTCTGCATGATGGTTCTGCCCTGTCCTGTCTGCCTGATGGTTCTGCCCTGTCCTGTCTGCCTGATGGTTCTGCCCTGTCCTGTCTGCATGATGGTTCTGCCCTGTCCTGTCTGCCTGATGGTTCTGCCCTGTCCTGTCTGCATGATGGCACAGGCACATCCTTATCCTCTCTATGTATTCTCTACCAGCATCGTACTCACACAGCATTGGCCGGTCTGGACAGTGAGTAATTGATATGTAATCCAGTGAAATTGCTAGTTGGCACATTTAGCTCTCTCTCTACACATTAGTGACAGTCAAATGACCCAAACAACACTGAGATGGATGGATTGATTGCCTGGTGATAAGGGAGGAACATCGCCTTGTTTGTTGGTGTGGTATTTGCCTCATTGGATCAGTGTTTCCCCTACAATTGTACAGGTGGGCCTTTCCCCTAGTTTTCCCCTGCTTAAAAGAGGCCCTGGATGTTGATATTCGGGGCCATTGTGCCACACCTGGAACATATTCAAGGGGAAACGCAAAGGTGGAAAGTACTGCTCTGGTCAAAAGTAGTACACTACAAAAGGAGTAGAGTGCCATTTTGGACTCAGGCAGGCATAGTGCCAAAGATATTTGATCTGCTGTATTTGTGGTGCTACAGCCTCTTTGGCTAGTCCTCCTGAATTAATCTTACTTTATTCAGATTTGCAAGCTCTCCTGCTCTCTTATCAGTATTGGAATCTGATGGGTTAGGCTTTTGGGTATTTTCCTCTGCTGATTCACTCACCCTCTGCTTCTTTCTCCTCTGCTCTCTCTCTTCCCCCCTCTCTTGTCTCTGTCTTTCCGTCTCTCTCTCTCTCTGTCTGTCTATCTGTCTCTTACACCCTTCCCTTCTATTCCCTCTGCATTCCCTCTGCGCTCCCTCTGTCTGTCTGTCTCCCCCTCCTTCCGCCTTGGTGCAGACGTGTTAGACTGAGGCGGAGGCTGACACAGTCTGTCTGAAGAGAGCAACAAAGTCTCTCCTCTCCTCTATGTGGAAGGAAGTGTGTCGTGGAGCCGTCATGGTCTGCAGCCTGCAGACACACCTCCATCTCCCTGTGACCTTCTATTAGGGAGAAGTG
Organism: Oncorhynchus kisutch; assembly: GCF_002021735.2. Classification (NCBI taxonomy): domain Eukaryota; kingdom Metazoa; phylum Chordata; class Actinopteri; order Salmoniformes; family Salmonidae; genus Oncorhynchus; species Oncorhynchus kisutch. The sequence goes on along the minus strand of NC_034198.2, from coordinate 25,388,002 downwards.
CAATGGCAGCCGTCCCTGCTCTGGCAGCCCTGCACGTCTCTAGCTAGCTACATAATATCTGACCCTGCACCCCGCCTGCAGCTAACTTCCTTTACTGTGCTGCTGGGTAGGGCTGAGACGTAGCTGTCATCGGGTTCATTTACTCAGTGACAATTAAACACGTCTTTCTCTTAACATTTTATACATTTTAGTAATTTAGCAGACACTCTTATACAGAGAGACTTACAATTAGTGCATTCGTCTTTTAAGACCTCTAGTTGAAACAACAACACATCAGAATCGTATAAAGTACATTTTCCCTCAACAAAGTATTTATGAGGAAAGTCTGTGATAGTGGGAAAAGAGAAGTCTCTTTTTTTTGAGGGGGGGGGGGGGGGATCTTTTCGTGTAGCCTTTCACAAGCTTCCCACAATAAGTGGGAACTCAGTTTTTCACAATTCCTGACATTTAATCCTAGTAAAAATTCCCTGTCTAAGGTCAGTTAGGATCACCACTTTATTTTTAATAATGTGAAATGTCAGGATAATAGTAGAAATAATTATTTATTTCAGCTTTATTTATTTCTTTCATCACATTCCCAGTGGGTCAGAAATTTACATACGCTCAATTGGTATTTGGTAGCATTGCCTTTAAATAGTTTAACTTGGGTCAAACGTTTCAGGTAGCCTTCCACAAGCTTCCCACAATAAGTTGGGTGAATTTTGGCCCATTCCTCCTGACAGAGCTGGTGTAACTGAGTCAGGTTTGTAGGCCTCCTTGCTCACACACGCTTTTTCAGTTCTGCCCATACATTTTCTATAGGATTGATGCCATACATTTTGTGAATTGCACCAGTCCCTCCTGCAGCAAAGCACCCCCACAACATGATGCTGCCACCCCCGTGCTTCACGGTTGGGATGGTGTTCTTCAGCTTGCAAGCTTCCCCCTTTTTCCTCCAAACTTTTTCCTCCAAAAAGTTATATTTTTGTTTCATCAGACCAGAGGGCATTTCTCCAAAAAGTACGATCTTTGTCCCCATGTGCAGTTGCAAACCGTAGTCTGGCTTTTTTTATGGCGGTTTCGGAGCAGCGCCTTCTTCCTTGCTGAGCTGCCTTTCAGGTTATGTCGATATAGGACTCGTTTTACTCTGGATATAGATACTTTTGTACCTGTTTCCTCCAGCATCTTCCTTTGCTGTTGTTCTGGGATTGATTTGCACTTTTTGTGCTAAAGTACATTCGTCTCTAGGAGATAGAACACATCTCCTTCCTGAGCGGTATGACGGCTGCGTGGTCCCATGGTGTTTATACTTGCGTACTATTGTTTGTACAGATGAACGTGGTATCTTCAGGCATTTGGAAATTGCTCCCAAGGATGAATAGAAGCTTCTAAAGCCATTACATAATTTTCTGGAATTTTCCAAGCTGTTTAAAGGCACAGTCATCTTAGTGTATGTAAACTTCTGACCGACTGGAATTGTGATACAGTGAATTGTCAGTGAAATTATCTGTCTGTAAACAATTGTTGGAATATGTACTTGTGTCATGCACAAAGTAGATGTCCTAACTGACTTGCCAAAACTATAGTTTGTTAACAAGACATTTGTGATGTGGTTGAAAAACAAGTTTTAATGACTCCAACCTAAGCGACTTCAACTGTATACACTCTTCCACACACACACACACATTTTTCACAGGTTTTTGGGCTGCATCCCAAACTGGTCAAAAGTAGTGCACTCTGTAGGGAATGGGGTGCCATTTGAGATGCAGATTTGGTCCCTGGGTTAGAAAAAGAAGAAATAATAACTTGTTCTCTCAGTGCTGCCTTTCTGTCACTCTCCAACTCCTGACAGGCTGAACTGACTGACTCATAGATTCTATTTCTATAGACAGACTGACTGACTGTGATGGAAAGCTGTGGCAAAATTAAAGCCTACTAGAGAGAGACCCAATTATGCTGTTAATAACTGCCCACTGACCTCTCTCTCATTCTCTCAGAACAATGGCACACTAAAGCAAGGCCTATTTGGCAATGAATATAGGCTAGAAGATAGATGGGCTACATTTCTGTATAAGCATTTTGTGACATCTGCTGATGTAAAAGGGGTTTTATAAATACATTTTGATGTGATTGGTAGGGTAATTCAGCTATTACAAACTATGTGAATGCAGCCGTACACACAGCAGTCTTACCAAAATAATGCTGAAAGTCGTAGCTTAGTTAATCATGCAGAACAAAAATACTGAATAGCAGTTTGACATAGAATACTGACACAACTATGAATGCGAACAGAACAAAACAGCGGTAGGCCTACCTACTATAGGCCTATAAACAAAATATCACATAATGACACAGTCTATACTGAAAAAAAGATATTAACTCAACATTCAACAATTTGAAAGATTTAAAGAGTTACATTTCAAATAAGGAAATCAGTGAATTTAAATATACATTCATTAGACCATAATCTATGGATTTCACATGACTGGGAATACAGATATGCATCTGTTGATCACAGATACCAGTATCAGAAAAGCAGTCAGTATCTTGTGTGACCACCATTTGCCTCATGCAACACATCTCCTTCGTATAGAGTTGATCAGGCTGTTGATTGTGGTCTGTGGAATGTTGTCCCACTCCTCTTCAATGGCTGTGCAAAGTTGCTTGATATTGGCGGGAACTGGAACACGCTGTCGTGCACATCTATCCAAAGCATCCCAAACATGCTCAATGGGTGACATGTCTGGTGAGTATGCAGGCCATGGAAGAACAGGGACATTTTCAGCTCCCAGGAATTGTGTACAGATCCTTGTGACATGGGGCCCGTGCATTATCATGCTGAAACATGAGGTGATGGCGGCGGATGAATGGCACAATAATGGGCCTCAGGATAATGGGCCTCTTCACGGTATCTCTGTGCATTCAAATTGCCATTGGAGACTTATGGTAGAGAAATAAACATGACATTTTCTGGCAAGAGCTCTGGTGGACATTCCTGCAGTCAGTATCTTGGGATTGTGTTGGGTAATGATTATGCTGTTTAATCAGCTTCTTGATATGCCACACTTGTCAGGTGGATTGATTATCTTGGCAAAGGAGAAATGCTCACCAACAGTGCAAATGACATTTCTGGGATTTTTTATTTCAGCTCATGAAACATGGGACCAACACTTTACATGTTAGGTTAAAATTTTTATTTAGTGTATATTTAGGCCAGTTATATTATTAGTAAACAAAATAAATATGCAGTAAACAAAATGCAAATAACCAAAACCTAGCCTACAACCTACTACAGTTAGATGTAGACATGCACAGCTGTCTTGCCAAATAAATAGGCCTATAGGCCAGCTTCATACATGGAAAATCATGCCGCTCATGAGTTTAGCAACACCCTGTGTAATGGCACAATACACCTCTGTGGATCAAATTCGACCTACAAACTTAATTAATGAAGCAATGCCGGCCTGCCATAAACACGTTTCCCATACTTACAGTTCCATTTACAACATCAAAAGCAATAGGCTACCAAGAACAACATAGCAATAGAATATAGGCAGTCTATTTCGATGATGAAACATACCAATATGTAGCTATACCCAGGGGTGTCATTTGGGTTCTTGCATTGGAATTATATTGAATTCTGCTTATATCAGGTTATACCACAATAAACATAAAGTTCAAATGCCGAGACCATTGAGTGCTTTTGACTAATAAGAGACAGGTTGGCATGAAATCTCTGTTGCGCTCTATCAACACCATGGATGGAGCCCTACCTTTTTAGCAATGAAAATAAATATAGGCTGGCTAAAGAAGTCATTTTGCCGTTCCAGACTGCAGGTTTTTGCTGAAAATGATTCCACTGGCAATACCACCAATATAGATTTTGATCAAAACCAACTAGCTAGATTGTTTCTTACCTTTTCAGAAGAGTTGCAGCCTCCTTGATATCCTGTTGAACTTCCTGAGTAATTGATCACTCCTTGTAAGACCGACCTCAAATGCCCGTTGGATAAGTTGATTTTTCCTTGCCTCGGGTGTAGCAGGTTTCGTCTGTGCTGACTGATCACGTTTGTCAAAGTAAATAATCAATCAATCAATCAAATGTATTTATAAAGCCCTTCTTACATCGGCTGATGCCACAAAGTGCTGTACAGAAACCCAGCCTAAGACCCCAAACAGCAAGCAATGCAGGTGTAGAAGCACGGTGGCTAGGAAAAACTCCCTAGAAAGGCCAGAACTTAGCCTGATTCCTCTCTAGGTTTCTTCCTATGAGGGGTGGCCAGCCCTCTTCTGGCTGTGCCGGGTGGAGATTATAACAGAACATGGCCAAGAGATTATAACAGAACATGGCCAAGATGTTCAAATGTTCATAGATGACTAGCAGGATCAAATAATAATAATCATAGTGGTTGTTGAGGGTGCAACAGATCAGCACCTCAGGAGTAAATGTCAGTTGGCTTTTCATAGCCGATCATTCAGAGGATCTCTAACGCTCCTGCTGTCTCCAGCGAGTTGAAAATTTCAGGTCTGGGACATGTAGCAGGTCCGGTGAACAGGTCAAGGTTCCATAGCCGCAGGCAGAACAGTTGAAACTGGTGCAGCAGCATGGCCAGGTGGACTGGGGACAGCAAGGAGTCATCAGGCCAGGTAGTCCTGAGGTATGGTCCTAGGGCTCAGGTCCTCCGAGAGAGAGAGAGAGAGAGAGAGAGAGAAAGAAAGAAAGAAATAATGAGTTCTTGCCAGCGGCCCGTCATTAACAAGTGTTGACACCTCAGTTCCCATAGCACTTTGAACTTGTTTTTCTTTCCACAGTGCAGTGCATTTTAAATATTCCTTGCTTGATGCGTACCTAGCGAATCCTTTGGTTCTATCAATTACGCTTGGGCGGTATCCATATTTCATATTGTCATATTGTCCTTCTCTTATCCTGGGATTTACGGTATTACCGGCATAGAACACGAGGGGGCTAAAAATACAAGAAAAGCATTGGGTCGCTAAGTGCTTCTCTAGGTGCTTCTCCACCTGCATTGCTTGTTGTTTGGGGTTTTAGGCTGGGTTTCTGTACAGCACTTTGAGATATCAGCTGATGTACGAAGGGCTATATAAATAAATTTGATTTGATCAGAATGCAATTTGTTTTTGCACAAACTAATAATGAAATCTCATAGACGCTGTTAGCTCAATGCTAACAATCGAAAACGACAAACTAATTACAAAGACAGGCAAATCCAGCTTATAGTTAGGAGCTACCAAATGTCATTTTCGGTGAGTGTGGACATTTACAAGTGAAAGTGAACCAGATAAATTTTGTAAATCAGCAAAGTTGTGATTACTGCTCTTCCTTCAGAAAAGCATGCATGTGTACACGAAGAAGAACAGAGGGAAAAGACGACTCATCCAGAGCTCTTTGACTTCCGGTAGAATGCCATTGTAAGATATTTGATGGCAAACATTTAAGAGTGAAATGCATACGAGTGTAACTTCATCACCTCATGTGCAGTGCACAACAGACTCGCCAATAGATATAAAATGCTATGGACTCACCAGCACCCGCCGTGTCCCAAACACGTGACCGCCTCAACTGTTCTGGGGAACTTTGGTAAGCTTCATAATGTTAAATAATGACAGGAGAAATGAAGAACGCAATCTGCTTTACTTCGTAACATATTGCACAAGTTGACTGACGGTATTAACATAAAAAGTAGCTACAAATTTAAAAATGTATTGAAAAACTAAAAATATTTTTTACGGTATTGAAAAACCATCCTGTGGCTTTTTCCAAACACCCCGGTATACGGTATACCACCCAAGCCTATTATCCCCAATACAGAACTTTCGACATGGGAACCAAAATACGGCATCTGCAGTAATTGAGTATTCCAGCTACTCTCTTCCTATGAACCAGAAAACCTGCGGCTAGGGTAAAATTTTAGGCTAACCTGGGCTGGCATCTCTGTTTCAAGATCGTCAGGGATAGTCAGAGGTGGAGGGGGCTGTGGAGCCATAATAAGCTCTTCACGCGTTGCTAGCTGTAGCTCGGCAGCATCATCAAAGGAGTCATACCTAACCGCCCAGTGGCGTTCCATAGCCCCCGACACACTCTACAGCACGCTCTGTCCATGGTGCTGATACAGCTCAGTGGAGATACAGATTTCGCGCTAACCTCTCACTCAATCATTTGACATAAAACTAAATCTGAGGTGGCATAAATTTCAACTGAGCCCCATTTTGCCCCCTCGTGGAGCCGGGCCCGCTCTCTCTGATCGTGTTTCTATGCCAGAGCCCATTAGATCAATACATGTCTGTTTAGATTACAGCAACCTTCTCCATATGTCTCAATCACATGGAGTGATGGAAGTTTGCGTTCACACTCCTTTACAATGCAGTGCTTATTGTCGCCGACTTACAAACCATTAACAGCATCTCTGAACACAGCCCAGGAGCTGCACCTATTACCGCCATACCGGAGCTGTACTGTATCCCGCCATACAGGCAGTCACGAGTCATGACTGCAGTCAAATTCCACGTTACCATTTAGTCACGGTAACTAGGATTCTCCAAGCTCTGATGCTGCTGATGGTCATGCCTGGTACTCAGCACTCTACTGTCCATCTAATCACTCTGACATCAATGCAAATGTGAAGCGTCCTCCAGTCGCTATTTAAGTGCATAGATGACATGTATTTTTTCCCCCTCTTCCGAGAGAGGTGCATGATAATGGTCCATTCTAAATCAAAACTCATTTCACACATGTATTATTTAGTATATGTACAGACAATATTAAATCAAGACTAGTCGGTGACACTTTTTGCCTATCACTTTTTAATGATATATTATCACTGAGGCAAGAAATGGCACATGCCTAGTCCCTCACCTCATGTAGCCAAGCCAGTAGGCCTAAATGTTTTGATCAAGTTTGTATCACAACTAAACTGGCCAAATAACTCCTTAAAATTAAGTACATTATTCCACTTTACAACCGGGTTAGAGCCTAACTGGCATCCATAGGCGACGTGTGAGTTTCAAGTTTGGGAAGATAATTTTCACCATAAAAATGCACCTTTATAATAAAGCATTACATGCATAATAGCATTTATGGTCACTTTTGAGAATAGTGTTTTCCCGCAAATTGATTGTATTTTGGAACATTCACGCTTATAGCCTACTGCCGTCTGCGCATTGCTGCACTTATAATGTGAAGAAATAGCCTAATAGTTTATCAATATTCTGATCTGTTGCATCTGACTCATTGCTTTTAAATGTTTTTTTTTTATGCTAGTGGTTACATTCATTTTGTATCTATTACATCCCACAACTGTCCCAGACTATGTTTGAATATTCCTTTCTCGCACAGAAGGACAAGTTGAGCAATAGAATAGGTTAACTTTTGTTAACCCACTGTTCCTAGGCTGTCATTGAAAATAAGAATTTGTTCTTGAATGACTTGCCTAGTTACATAAAGGTTTAAAAAATAATTGGCTAATAAGAGTTGAGATATCTGAGAGAGCCATGTGAGTGAGAGGTGCTTTGGAACATGCAGCTGGAAGAAGGGAATTATAACTGTTATATTCAGCCCAATGACCACTGGCCGCAAAATGCATGCATTATTTTATGGGGCATTACGGCTGCACTAGGGTGATGGTGCCGGGAAATTCGAGGCATTATCAGTTGCTTGTCAAATTGTGAATGAGCGACTGATGAAGTGTGTGCAGCCTGTGAAAGAAACAAAGCAGAGCTCATGCCTTTCATGCAACTTTTTTCAAATCATCATTAAAGTCACATCATAGAATGTGTTAAACATCTTAACATATAGCCCAACATTTGTGTCCCAAATAAAGTTGCATAAATAACTTTAAATGTAGCATACAGGAGGACCTTTCTTTCTTAACCGCTCAACATAGCCAGATCATCTGAAATATACTACATTTTCTTTATACCTGTCTAAAATAAATCATGGATTTATTGTGATGGTGTAAACTATATATTAATTGCAGGATATGCTATTTGTGTTTGTTATTTAACTGTCAATTACTGTGAGACCGGCAGTTCTTTGCTTCATGACCTCCACAGCCCAAGCTGTACCCTTCTCTGTTATACAGAGAAAGGTTTTACAAGGTTGATCCATGTATAATTGTCCCTTTTTTACGGTGTCGTGGCAATGGAGAGAGGAGTATTGCAATGTTAAAGTATGGAATTTGTCTCAATAAACACAAATAAAAAGACCCATAGTCATTTATCATGAAGTTGAGGGGAAGTTGGTTATAAATATTTTTCTGTGTGGCACAAACAAGACTAATTACACAGTGGAACCAGCTTTTATTCCCCAATAACTCTCTCTCTCTCCGCCACCTCATTATTCACTTCTTAAGATGAATGTATTTACATGCTAAAGGGAACCTCATGACACAAAACTCTGTCCCCCAAATGGCACCCTGTTCCCTACATAGTACACTATATAGGGAATAGGGTGACATTTGGGACGCTACCCCTACAAGAAGTTATCTTACTCTTTCACACTACTAGAAATTGTCAGATGAAAGAGAAGCTAGGTGATAGGTCCTGCTGATTCACAAAGCAGGGAAGCTATCGTACTTAGTGAATGTTAAAGTGATGGAGAGGCAGAATAGGCTGTCTCCCAAATGGCACCCTATTCCTTATATAGTGCACTACTTTTGACCGGGGCCTATAGGGGGATGCAGCCTAGGCTACGTAGGGCTGCAAGACAAGTCTGAAGGATGTGTTATCCATCCCAAACAGGGAGACATGATTCGTCTCTCCTTTCCTTCCTCTCCCTATGCACTGCGGCTGAAATCCATATACTTATTTGGGATACATTATTATTTTCCCTGGTATTGTATGACTGTTGGCTGGAATAGAAATTCAAAGAACCCATCATAAACAAATCACTTTTTGCACCTGTTTTTTGTTCTTTGTTCAGTACCAAGAGTACCAACTTGTTGTCAGAAACTGATTTGTTTGCTTTATTATCAGAGCCATTTTGACACATCAAACCAAATTGTATTTGTCATATGCGCCGAATACCTTACCGTGAAATGCTTACTTACAAGCCCTTAACCAACAATGCAGTTCAAGAAATAGAGTTAAGAAAATATTTATTAAATAAACTAAAGTAAAAAATGTAAATAAAAAGTCATAGAAAATAACAATAACGAGGGAGTACAGGTTAGTTGAGGTCATTTGTACATGTAGGTAGGGGTTAAGTGACTATGCGTAGATAATAAACAGCGAGTAGCAGCAGTGTAAAAACAGAGAGGGGGGGGGGGGGGGTCAATGTAAATAGTCTGGGTGATCATTTGATGAATTGTTCAGCAGTCTTATGGCTTGGTGGTAGAAGCTGTTAAGGAGCCCTTTGGACCTAGACGTGGCACTTCAGTACCACTTGCCGCCTGGTAGCAGAGAGAACAGTATATGACTTGGATGACTGGAGTCTTTGACAATTTTTGGGGCCTTCCTCTGACACCGTCTAGTATATAGGTCCTGGATGGCAGATAGCTTGGCCCCAGTGATGACATGGGCCGGATGCACTACCCTCTGTAGCAGTGATGCAACCGGTCAGGATGCTGTTGATGCTATTTGGTGCAACTGGAATACCTATTGATCCGGGCCATTCTCGTCCTGCGGCTTTTAGATCCATAACCCCTCTATATTTGATAGGCCTGTGCCCTCAAGCTCTTTGGCCTGTGTGGTGGATATGCCTCTTGCGACCAGGGTGCATCTCAAATGGCACCCTATTGCCTATATAGTGCACTACGGGTCCTGGTCAAAATAAGTTCACTTTAAAGGGAATAGTGTGCCATTTGGGACGCATCCTACTGCTTACTGACATCACTGGCACACTCTGGCGATGTCATAAATAGACTACAATGTTATTGTGAAGCCTGATGAAGTCCCTGTGGAATGGAAACGATTAAGGATACTGCATCTCTGTCACCTTCACCAGACAATGACATCACAAAGCCACAGATGCTTGTCTCCACTCACTGTACTGTTGTTGCAGCCAGTACGGTAACGTGGGGAGAAGACATCAAAACTATGAAGTAACACATATGTTACCCTACATATGTTACCCTATTTGAGTTTCTTCATATTAGCCACCCTTTGCCTTGATGACAGCGTTGCACACTCTTGGCATTCTCTCAAACAGCTTCATGAGGTCGTCACCTGGAATGCATTTCAATTAACAGGTGTGCCTTGTGAAAAGTTAATTTGTGGAATTTCTGTCCTTCTTAATGCGTTTGAGCCAATCAGTTGTGTTGGTACAAGGTAGGGATGGTATACAGAAGATAGCCCTATTTGGCAAAAGACCAAGTCCATATTATGGCAAGAACAGCTCAAATAAGCAAAGAGAAACGACAGTCCATCATTACATTACTTTATGACATGAAGGTCAGTCAATACTTATTTTCCACCATAATTTGCAGATAAATTCATAAAAAATCCTACAATGTGATTTTCTCTGTGTACCTATGATGAAAATTACAGGCCTCATCTTTTTAAGTGGGAGAACTTGCACAATTGGTGGCTGACTAAATACGTTTTTGCCCCAGTGTGTGTGTGTGTGTGTGTGTGTGTGTGTGTGTGTGTGTTTCTGTCTGTGTTTCTGTCTGTGTCGTGTGTGTGGATTTAACTTAATTAGATTGATATATAAATATGACTTTTTCTTAGTTCCATATTAAATTAACTTATTCATTTTGTTAGTGACTTAAAACATTTTGATGATACAGAACAACTTTAGTTGAGCAAGCGTAGTGGCAGCTAGGGAATGTGTTGTAAAAAAATAAAATAATAATTGACAGTGGTTTTTGTGAGAATTACAGAATTCACCCCGGGGGGCTAGTCACCCCGTTACCCTGTGCCCTTGTCTAAAGATTGAGGTAAAAGAGTATACACTCTTTGCCCAGTCTGTTGATAGAGATTACTACATTTGTTTCAATCTGTAGCTCAGACATACAAAGTCACTTTGAACTTCATGAGAGAAACATGGTCAAATACTCTGAAACAAGATCAAATCAAATTTTAACTTTATATATTGAAACAAAATTAGCCAAACAGCACTGGTATAGCCAAGGTTTATAGAGCCAGTACCGGTGCATTCCAACTGGCACACTAAAGCCAGCAGGGTATAATCTGAGGCAGAGCTGTGTCACACAGCCAGACCCACTTCTGACAGGCTGGTTGTGTGGTGCTGGTGACCATCAGATGTGTGTGTGTGACCGTGTGTGTGCGCCCTCACTGCTTCAGTCTGGCTCCATGTAGCCCCCATGTGGCATTTAAGCCCAGAGCAAGGAAGACAAGCCAGGATTTCTTTCAAATGTGACTTTTCTGCTGTAATAAAAGTCAATTTTTAGTTACCGTCAGGCTCCCTCCTCTTTCTCTCTCTCTCATACAGAAAGATTTGTTTTCCCTCGCTATTGGCCTTCCTTCTTTTATGTGTCTTGATGAACCTGGATGGATGAAGCCTGTGAATGATGATCCCTTGACGTCAGTCAAAAGCGCCAGCTACAGTAACTGTGTGTGTGCTTCCCAAATGGCTTTCTATTCCCTATGGGGGTGTGGTCAAAAGTAGTGCACTATAAAGGGAATAGGGTGCCATTTGAGGACGAAGCCAAAGAAAATCCCATTGAAAATCAGATGAGCAGTGGATAAAGGGAAGTGAGACCAGACTACAGGATCCTCAAGTATTTAATTCAGTAGGAATTCAATTTGAACGCTCGACCAGGCTGGAGTCATTGACTTGACACTTTAAATGCCTCCATCTCAATGCAAATGTGCTACTCTCTCTCCTGCCAAGGTTGATTACCTGCCATTAATGTCCCAGTGCGTCGTGACCTTCCCTCCCCGTGTCAGCACTCTATTTACACCTTTAAACTGCCTGTCAAACACTGATCCATTCTCCTTCCCTCGGGCACGGCCCATTTGTTTGAACAGGGACGGCCACCCGGCCACTGCAAGGCATAAGAACTGAGTCTCAGTATGTGTCCAAAATGGCAACCTATTCCTTATATAGTTTACTACCAGGGCACTATATAGGGAATAGGGTTCCATTCGGGACACAGCCTCTCTCTGTCTGTATGCAAAACATAATTTCTTTGTGTTCTGGTGATTGACATGGGCCGTGTCATCATTCCTACATCTGAATCATTTGATAACAGGCTATAATTTAGATTAGGGAATTGGATGTGGGATTTATCATTATTATTGTGTTATTAATTTCAACAGTTGCAATGTTTAGTTGGAGACAGCTCCTCAGAATGACCAGTAGGTGTAGCAGTGACATCTTATTTCAGATGGAGGGATGAGAGGAAGGAGTGGGAGGGAGAAGTGCCTGTGGTTGTCAGATGAGTTATATTCTGTGGCTGATTCTAGCTGTCTCTTATTTCAGTCCTGCTATGCTTTTTCATCAGGCTCTGTTCTGCTTGACTTTGAGTCTGTGTCGTCAGCTGTGTTCTGTCCACCTAATTGCATTTCACTGTGGGCCATTTGACTGTCATTGTATTAATGCATACAAATATACTGTAGATTCATATACAGTGCATTCGGAAAGTATTCAGACCCCTTGACTTTTTTTCACATTTTGTTAAATTACAGCCTTATTCTAAATTGGATTTTTAAAAATGTTCCCCCTCAATCTACACACACTACCCCATTATGACAAAGCAAAAACAGCTTTGTAGAAAATGTAGCTAATAAAATAAAAAAACTGATATCACATTTACATAAGTATTCGGACTCTTTACTCAGTACTTTGTTAAAGCACCTTTAGCACCTGCAGCGATTACAGCCTCGAGTCTTCTTGGGGTGGCAGGTAGCCTAGTGTTTAGAGCGTTGGGACAGTAACCATAAAGGTTGCTGGATCGAATATCCGAGCTGACAACGTAAAAATCTGTCATTCTGCCCCTGAACAAGGCAGTTAATTAACCCACTGTTCCCCGGTAGGCTGTTATTGTAAATAAGAATTTGTTCTTTAACTGACTTGCCTAGTTAAATAAAGGTTATATATTTTAAATGACGCTACAAGCTTGGCACTCTGCAGATCCTCTCAAGCTCTGTCAGGTTGGATGGGGAGCGACACAGCACAGCTATTTTCAGGTTTCTCCACAGATGTTCGATTGGGTTCAAGTCCGGGCTCTGGCTAGACTTCTCAAGGACATTCAGAGACTTGTCCAGAAGGTCCTGAGACTTCAGAGAAGGTCCTGAGCACTCTGGAGCAGATTTTTATCAGGGATCTCTCTGTACTTTGCTCCGTTCCTCTTTCACTCGATCCTGACTAGTCCCCCAGTCCCTGCCTCTGAAAAACAGAATGATGCTGCCACTGCCATGCTTCACCATAAGGATGGTGTCAGGTTTCCTCCAGAAGTGACTCTTGGCAGTTCAATCTTGGTTTCATCAGACCAGATAATCTTGTTTCTCATGGTCTGAGAGTCTTTTAGGTGCCTTTTTGGCAAACTCCAAGCGGGCTGTCGTGCCTATTACTGAGGAGTGGCTTCTGTCTGGCCACTCTACCATAAAGGCTTGATTGGTGGAGTGTTGCAGAGATGGTTGTCCTTCTGGAAGTTTCTCCCATCTCCACAGAGGAACTCTGGAGCTCTGTCAGAGTGACCACCGGGTTCTTGGTCACCTCCCTGACCAAGGCTCTTCTCCCCTCATTGCTCAGTTTGGCCGGGCTGCCAGCTCTAGGAAGAGTCTTGGTGGTTCCAAACTTCTTCAATTTTAGAATGATGAAGGCCACTGTGTTTCACAGCAACAGCTTATTCTTGGGGATTTTCAATGCTGCAGAATTTTTTTTTGACACAATCCTGTCTCTGAGCTCTTCGGACAATTCCCTTGACCTCATGGCTTGGTTTTTGCTCTGACGTTTACTGTCAACTGTGGGACCTTATATAAACAGGTATGTGCCTTTTCCAAATCATGTCCAATCAATTGAATTTACCACAGGTGGACTCCAAGTTGTAAAAATGTCTCAAGGATGATCAATGGAAACAGGATGCACCTGTGCTCAATTTCGAGTCCCATAGCAAAGGGTCTGAATACTTATGTAAATATGTTTAAATATTTTTTTTTGAAATGTGCAAAAATGTCTAAATCTGTTTTCGCTTTGTCATTATGGGGTATTGTGTGTAGATTGGGGAAAATATTTTTTAAATCCATTCCAGAATAAGGCTGTAATGTAACAAAACATGGAAAAAGTCATGGGATCTGAATACTTCCTGAAGGCACTGTATCTCGCCACCCTCTTAATATTGCAGATTGTGGCTTCGGTCAATGTAATTGTCTGCATCATTTTCAAATAAATATATATATATATATATATATTCCTTTAATTTTCCCCTAACCCTACCATCCCTGCCCTAATTGGAGTAAACTAATGGACAACAACTCTTAGGCTTCAACTTCCAGCTTATACATACTATATACATTTTACAATTATTTTACAATAGTTTTACAATAGTCTTTTGTTTGTTTTTATTCCCATCCTTCAGCTCCATATAGCTATGTTTATTTCCCCTGCAACAGTGCTCAGCCCCCTCCTCTCCTAGCTTCCATCCTCCTCTCTTTCGCTCTCCTCCCCGGCAGGGTTTGGTGTGAAGCCAACAACAGTCTCTCTGTCTCTACTCATCCCCACAGACAGTCTCTGGCTGCCTGCTATTATAATTCACAGCAACAGCCAAACAAAGAGAAAGGGGGCACTAATGCAGCACATTCAAAATGAATTAAAATCAGGGCTACTCTGCTACTGCTGTCGTTTTGATTTCCTAGCAAAACTCCCTTTGGTTAATCAACAACAGACGCTCCTGTTTTCAACTCCTAGTGGTCATTAATTTCAAGTCTACTGTTATGACGGGATACTGAGAAATGGGAGTGAAAGCAGCCTGGGAACTTTCGTACCCTGTATGTATCCAACTCTGAGGATAAATAGGTCCGCCTGTATGGAGATGACTTATTTCCTTTCCGTCTAGCCAGGGGAATGTTGTACACCTGCCTCCATTGCTCTGCAGAGCCCAGTATTTCATCACGTTATTATAGTGCTTTCCCAGACGTCCCCTCTAAATCAAACAAGACAAGTAAAGGCAATACATGATGTTTCTTTTCATCTGCCTCTGTTTCCTGTCTGATAAAGGCTGACATGTTGTTTCAGTAGGTTCCTTTGAATAACACTGATAAATAGGGATGGAAGGAGGGGGGGCCGGAGTAGTTTTAAACTGAGAGAGGTTTTGGTAGTGAAACTGCATGCCTATTGGCTTGGCTGCTGTATGAGTACTGTTCTGTTTCCCTACACCCTTACAGGGTGATGACACAGCTAAAGATGAGGAGAATTCACTGAGGTACAGCTGAGCTGATGTTGTGGTGGATATGGCTGCGTCCCAATTGGCCCCCTACTCCCTATACTGTATGTAGTGTCCTACTTTGGACCAGGGCCCATAGGGCTCCCATAGGACAGACACAAATGTGTAGTGGTGGTAGGGACAATGTTAGGGAGTTTGGATGAATGGACTTTATGTTATGTAGCCAGCACACGGGATATCCATTGCTGTACTGGACCTTGGCACCACCACCTTTTGAAGACTCAAATGTGCTAAGCCAACAAAAGATGTTAAACTGATGTTTAACTTTGGTATTTGACCCAGTCCTCTGGACCAGGTCTAAGGGTATGTATTACGTATTACATCAGAGCAGAATGCTAATTGGTTTTAGCTGGTTATTGGCAATATCTCAGTACAGTGATGTGCAGTGACATTTATCATGAAATACTGAGTTTCAAATACAATCCCTTTAATATACTTATGTATCAGCAGTGTTGGAAAGCTGCTACCTAAATAATAAAAAGTACATCCACCTCACCACAGCCTACATGCTGTTGTAGGATGGTGCAAAACAGATATCATGTTCCATGGGATGGATGGTGAGTGGAGCGGTGTTCATAGGTTAATAATCAATACACAGTAGTAGCAGCAGGGAAGGCAGGCCGTCGTGAAACATTGTTACTGCTGGTGGTGACACTATAAGTAGTTTCAGCGTTGCTCCTCTCGTATAGCTCACCTTGTCGTCCTGGATCTGAGCCCGGAATGGGTCCCGAATGGCTAAATAGTAAATAGTGCCATTTGGTACGCATCCTGGGTTTGGGAAGACACCTCCCCTTATTGATATCAGTATGATTTATGTTCCCTTGCTCCCCTGGCTGGCCGTCCCTAAGCTTGAGACCACTTTGTGAGTTATCCCTGTCTAACACATAGACACTCACACAGACACAGACCAGAAACCAGCTAGACAAGGGTAGCCTAGCCTGGAATCTAAACTGAATATCATTGTATCACTCCACATTGAAGAAACTGAACTATAAGTTTGGATTTCAGGCAAAGGCCCTGACCAGACTGACTTAGAGCCATAAAGTACATATTCCCAATCTATGGTTCTGGCTGTTAACCTCGTCCCCAGGTTCACTTGCTTCCTCATGTAGATAGTTGGACAGAGACGACTGGTGGACCAGGTTAATCTCACCTTGACTGTATATGAGTTATTTTTCTTCTTATTCCAGACTATTTGCGACAGTAGACATGCCTCTGCAGCAGAATGTTCCCTTCTTAATGAGCGAACTGTATGCTCCCTCCGAGCAACCCTCTCACCCTCACCCTCACACCGTACACACACCGGCTCAGAGTACGTACCGTGTCAGGAGAGGACAAATGAAGAGTCGATGCATTGTGGATGACTCCTGACTACTCGCCTGAAATTAATAGGCTGCTGGCTCAGGACAAACAACAAATCAAATCAAATGTATTTGTCACATACTCATGGTTAGCAGATGTTAATGCAAGTGTAGCGAAATGCTTGTGCTTCTAGTTCCGACAATGCAGTAGTAACCAACGAGTAATCTAACCTAACAATTCCAAAACTACTACCTTATACACACAAGTGTAAAGGGATAAAGAATATGTACATAAATATATATGAATGAGTGATGGTACAGAACGGCATAGGAAAGATGCAGTAGATGGTATCGAGTACAGTATATACATATGAGATGAGTAATGTAGGGTATGTAAACAAAGTGGCATAGTTTAAAGTGGCTAGTGATACATGTATTACATAAAGATGCAGTAGATGATATAGAGTACAGTAATGTAGGGTGAGTAATGTAGGGTATGTAAACATTATATTAAGTAGCATTGTTTAAAGTGGCAAGTGATATATTTTACATCAATTTCCATCAATTCCCATTATTAAAGTGGCTGGAGTTGAGTCAGTGTGTTGGCAGCAGCCACTCAATGTTAGTGGTGACTGTTCAACAGTCTGATGGCCTTGAGATAGAAGCTGTTTTTCAGTCCCTGCTTTGATGCACTTGTACTGACCTCGCCTTCTGGATGATAGCGGTGTGAACAGGCAGTGGCTCGGACGGTTGTTGTCCTTGATGATCTTTATGGCCTTCCTGTGACATCGGGTGGTGTAGGTGTCCTGGAGGGCAGGTAGTTTGCCCCCGGTGGTAGGTAGTTTGCCCCCAGATCCTTACGGTTGTGGGCGGAGCAGTTGCCGTACAGTTGCCAGGCGGTGATACAGCCCGACAGCCTCCTGAGGTTGAAGAGGCGCTGCTGCGCCTTCTTCATGACGCTGTCTGTGTGGGTGGACCAATTCAGTTTGTCTGTGATATGTACGCCGAGGACCTTAACTTACTACCCTCTCCACTACTGTCCCATCGATGTGGATAGGGGGGTGCTCCCTCTGCTGTTTCCTGAAGTCCACAATCATCTCCTTTGTTTTGTTGACGTTGAGTGAGGTTATTTTCCTGACACTACACTCCGAGGGCCCTCACCTCCTCCCTGTAGGCCGTCGCGTCGTTGTTGGTAATCAAGCCTACCACTGTAGTGTCGTCCGCAAAATTGATGATTGAGTTGGAGGCGTGCATGGCCACGCAGTCGTGGGTGAACAGGGAGTACATGAGAGGGCTCAGAACGCACCCTTGTGGGGCCCCAGTGTTGAGGATCAGCGGGGTGGAGATGTTGTTACCTACCCTCACCACCTGGCGGTGGCCCGTCAGGAAGTCCAGTACCCAGTTGCAAAGGGCGGGGTCGAGACCCAGTGTTTCGAGCTTGATGACGAGTTTGGAGGGTACTATGATGTTAAATGCTGAGCTGTAGTCGATGAGCAGCATTCTCACATAGGTATTCCTCTTGTCCAGATGGGTTAGTGCAGTGTGGTTGCGATTGCGTCTTCTGTGGACCTATTTGGGCGGTAAGCAAATTGGAGTGGGTCTAGGGTGTCAGGTAGGGTGGAGGTGATATGGTCCTTGACTAGTCTCTCAAAGCACTTCATGATGACGGAAGTGAGTGCTACGGGGCGGTAGTCGTTTAGCTCCGTTACCTTAACAGGGACTTTATGAAACAATGTTCTCTTCTCTGCTTTTACTGTTTCTTATTTTATTAGAATTGGATCCGTGTTGTTTCTTATACAAACCCAAACTATTATCATAAAGCTGATTACCCCAGGATATTACTGCTCCTCAAAGTCAGTTTGGACAATGGCTGTCTTTTGGCTCTGATGTACAAAGTGTTTTAGGATATTTCAGGACTTTAGTAATTGTTGAATGGACGATGTGTGGTGAATTATTCTCTCCGGCTTCCTCTGACGTTGGGTAACTCCTAATCCTACAGTAGGAAAACCTCAATCTCACTGGAAATAGTATTTGGTCTATTGGTGGGGGATGAAGTGAGTTTCCCCTTTACTATGTAAGCACTTTGAGCATTTGGAAGCCCTATATAAATCCAATCAATTAATTAAAGGTCCCAAATAGTCATTCTGATTTCTGTGTAAAATAGCCTTTTGAGTGACTCATATCACCCATAATATTTTTGGGGATATAAATGCTCACCATTTTAGAAAAATGTGTTTCTCTCTCATGGCTAACTACCAGGAAGTTTGAAAAGACAGGCTGAGTGGGCTCGCCTTGACTGACAGCTCTTTGAAACGCAGATGTCAAAATACTTGGAGGCAGTGAGAAGTGTTGCAGTAAAATCATCTTAAGCAAATTTGGTGATATACAAAACAACTCAAACAACATGGAAATTGCATCAATTATTTTTATACCTCTCCTGTTTGGCATGTCTCTTGTGATGTGGTTCACAGCAGCACTGACGGATGTGTTGACATGACAACTGCTGGCTGAAGACCTAGCTATCCAGTAACTAGCTAACACCAGACACATATGAAAGGGGAGACATAAGTATATTTTCCACAGATGAATAGTGTAAACTTTTAATAATATTTGCCGACACCCTACAGTCATATTTTTGGCACCAGTAGAGTAGCTATATAATCACACCTTCTCCGATGTTGGTTACAAGGCGGTACATATGTAAATTAGGTAAGAGAATATCATTTTACCATTGGTGTATTAAAATGAGAGTGATGTCACCTTATCCCCTTAATAATCCACCTCCTGAATCCAAGTGTTTGATATGGGGGAGGGGACCAGTAACTTTATGATCAAACTGTATCAATGTAGAAGCAACAGTAATTTTTCACACTTTGGCCATCATACACCATATCAAATTGAATTAAAAACATTATTTTCACTGTTCATGACCTGTATGAATCAATTAAATAGAAGTTTAAAGTCATTAGCTGCAGCAGAGGTCGTGGTCAAACAGTAGAGTTTACTTCTGGTCCTATGGGCCCTGGTCAAAAATAGTACACTATATAGGGAAAAGGGTGCCGATGCAGCTATACATTTGTTTCACCAACCAGCGTTACATCGGTGTTAAGTGACCTCTCTCACGGGAAGCTGTGACCGCACTTGTGTAATTCTATAATTGCGTGTGTGTGTGTGTGTGTGTGTGTGTGTGTGTGTATGTATGTGTGTGTGTTTCTCACATATGCAGGTAGGGTTTTAATTTGGCTTCAGATAAATGCCATTGGTTGACCTACACCGGTAGTCTCTGCCATCTCCGGACTGATTAAATGAATGGAGGGTCATGGTGGTGTCTAAGGCACAGCTCTACACACAGGCAGACAGCAGAATGAAACGTCTGTACTGGATTGTTTGTATGTTGTAGGTCATTAGCAGAAAGGGTAGGTAAGGTGTATTCATGTCAATGCTAAAGAGCGGTATGAATCGTTTGCTTCTGTTAAGAATGCCTTACCTTTACTCTTGAAGGTATGTTTAGTATTTACACTAGCATTCATTTCTTCAGAAGTTAATATGTAGTTGCTTGCTCTGGGCCTTGTGTGGCTACTCCTGATCAAACCAGGGTGCCTAGCTTTGAGAGAAGAGCGGAGGGGATTAAAGTGCCTCGTCATGCAGAGGTACATCTTGTCTCCCAAATGGCACCCTATTCCCTATATAGTGCATTATTTTTGACTAGGGCCCATATGATTCTGGTCAAAAGTAGTGCACTATATGGGGAATAGGGAGCCATTTGAGACATGGCCATATAAGGTGCATTGAAGTGGTTTCTAACCCACCGGAGGAGGAGCGTTATGAGCAAGCATGTGGAGGAGCTGGAGTTATCCTGGATCCGCTTACGCACAGCATCACTCAGGGCCAGTACACAGGGTCACTGTGTGGGAATCAGAGATGTGTACATACACCACTCTCAGATGCTGCATACAGCAGATCACACTGCATTCAGTGTGAGTGTGTGTATTTGCGTGCCCATTAATAGCCTACCGCTCTTATCCAGAGCTTTGGCTATGGATCTTGTGGTACAGTTTGGATGTGAGCCATCAATTCTCCCTCTTAGAAACAGTCAGACATGGCATTTTTCCACATTCTCTGTTTCCCTTGTCAGTGGGTGAAGACGTTGCCCTGTGGTTCTTCATTTCTATGCATATTGATTTATGAGAGTAAGTGAGAGTTGAGAGTTCTGTAAATTTCCCGATATCTATCAGATCTTGCCAGCAAGACAGTGGAACGTCCTCTGAGTTCCAGCAGGTGGTTTTAGACTAGCTATATTTTAAATGTGGTTGAAGTGTATTATTAGACTGAGATTCAAGGCATATAGCGCAGCATGGTGGTCAGCCGACAGAGTTTTCCATTGGCAGGCTCCACAGGATAACTGGCATTTTTTTATGCAGTTAGAACTCGACATAGTCAGCCATTTCCCTGAAGGTAGTTGTCTCCCCCTCAGATCTGCTGCATGTCAATGGATCTGACCTGTGACCTCCTTAGCTCTTTACAGTGACCTACCATAGTCTACATTTGATCATAGGAAACACACTCTCCATATCAATCAATGGGTTTCATGGACTATGGTAGTTGTCCTAGCTATACTGTAGCTACAGTAGTACCGTATCCACAGAATTTACAATTCTGTGCTGGGAATTGCCAGGGACCTCATGATACAATATTATCACAACTTTGGTGCTGACACGACATGTATCGTGATTTTCACAATTTATATGTATTGCGAATCGACACAGATTTTATTGCGAATCGATGTTCCAAAGATATTGCTCACCATATGTCTGCTGCAGAGAGACAAGAGAGAGCCATGAGTTTATCGTTCATGTAATTAAAATGTCTGAAAACGAATTGGCTCCCTATTTAAAAAGATGGAGAACAATCTATGAAAGAAAAATACTAGCGTTTTGGTGCAGGTACAGCAAACTAACGCAATTAATTAAGAACACCAAGGTACACTAAGGTAACCTGCCTAAATGACTACCGAACTGTAGCACTCACTTTTGTAGCCATGAAGTGCTCTGAAAGCATGGTCTTGGCTCACATCAACACCATTATCCCAGAAACCCTAGACCCACTCCAATTTGCATGAAACCCTAACAGATCTCTTTTGCGCTCCACACTGCCCTTTCCCACCTGGACAAAAGGAACACCTATGTGAGAATGCTATTCATTGACTACAGCTCAGCGTTCAACACCATAGTGCCCTCAAAGCTCAGCAGTGATCACCTGATCACCGACAATGAGAGAGAGACTGAAATTTGGCATGGGTCCTCAGATCCTCAAGTGTCTACAGCTGCACCATCGAGAGCATTGTAAATGCTGGTTGCATCACTGCCTGGTATGGCAACTGCTCGGCCTCTGACCGCAAGGCATTACAGAGAGAAGTGCGTACGGCCCAGTACATCATTGGGGCCATGCTTCCTGCCATCCAGGACCTCTATACCAGGCGGTGTCAGAGGAAGATCCTAAAATTTGTCAAAGACTCCAGCCACCCTAGTAATAGACTGTTCACTCTGCTACCGCACAGCAAGCGGTACCGGAGTGCCAAGTCTAGGTCCAAGAGGCTTCTAAACAGCTTCTACCCCCAAAACATGAGACTCCTGAACATCTAATCAAATGCCTACCCAGACTATTTGCATTTCCCCCCCCTCTTTTATGCCACTGCTACCCTCTTATCTATGCATAGTCACTTTAATAACTCTACCTACACTACCGTTCAAAAGTTTGGGGTCACTTAGAAATGTCCATGTTTTTGAAAGAAAAGCTCATTTTTTGTCCATTAAAATAACATAAAATTTATCAGAAATACAGTGTAGACACGGCTGATTTAAAAAAAATTGAATATATACAGTTGAAGTCGGAGGTTTACATAGACTTAGGTTGTAGTTATTAAAACACATTTTTCAACCACTCCACAAATTTCTTGTTAACAATCTATAGTTTTGGCAAGGCAGTTAGGAAATCTACTTTGTGCATGACACAAGTCATTTTTCCAACAATTGTTTACAGACATATTATTTCACTGTATCACAATTCCAGTGGGTCAGAAGTTTACATACACTAAGTTGGCTGCCTTTAAACAGCTTGGAAAATTACAGAAAAGTATGTCATGGCTTTAGAAGCTTCTGATAGGCTAATTGACATCATTTGAGTCTGTTGGAGGTGTACCTGTGGATGTATTTCAAGGCCTACCTTCAATTTCAGTGACTCTTTGCTTGACATCATGGGAAAAACAAAAGAAATCAGCCCAAAAAATTGTTGACCTCCACAAGTCTGGTTCATCCTTGGGAGCAATTTCCAAACACCTAACAAGTACCACGTTCATCTGTACAAACAATAGTACCCAAGTGTAAACACCATGGGACCACGCAGCTGTTATACCGCTCAGGAAGGAGACACATTCTGTCTCCTAGAGATCAATGTACTTTGGTGCGAAAGGTGCAAATCAATCCCAGAACAGCAGCAAAGGACCTTGTGAAGATGCTGGAGGAAACGGGTACAAACATATTGATATCTACAGTGAAGAAAAGAGTCCTATAATCAACATAACCTGAAAGGCTGCTCAGCAAGGAAGAAGCCACTGCTCCAAAACCGCCATAAAAAAGCCAGACTACGGTTTGCAACTGCACATGGGGATAAAGTTCTTACTTTTTGGAGAAATGTCTTCT